>NW_016804208.1:2941951-2960797 GCF_001698545.2 Rhinopithecus bieti | reverse complement strand
CCCTGCTTCAGCTCTCGCTGGTCAGGCTGCAGCAGCTGACCAGCACCGATTGTCCGGCACTCCCTAGTGAGATGACCCCAGTACCTCAGTTGAAAATGCAGAAATCACCGGTCTTCTGTGTCGCTCGCGCTGGGAGTTGGAGACTGGAGCTGTTCCTATTCGGCCTTCTTGCTCCGCCAGATTACACAAGTTTTAATGGGCATCTAAAGAAATTCCCCAGACCTCCATGAACAAGTTTTATTGGAGGTCTAAAGGAACTTCCCAAACCTCCATGATTTAGCAGAAGACAAGATAAGGGTAATTACCCCTGGCACCTGTACCCATTTAAATTAAGTAAATTTACTGAGTCTCCAGAGGAAGACCTTCAAGACTCAGACTTTAGTTATGGATTGGACAAAGTTAATCACTTATGTCTGGAGATGAATGCACACTTACCCACAGACAGACATACAGCTTAGAAGGTATATAAGCTCTGAAAAACTTTGTAATTTTGAGTTGGTCTGATGATATTTTCCTGGCCTTCTCCCTGTATCTGGTTATGGAAATAAACTCTCTTCTTCCCCAGTTCATCTGCATCTTATTATTGGGCCTCAACATTAAGCATCCTTACTCTCAATTTGGTCTGGGCACAATGATTCCTCTGAAACCTTTAAGGAAGAATCCTTCCTTGCCTCTTTCTAGCTTCTGGTGGTGGCCACCAATCCTTAGTGTTCCTTGGCTTGTGGCAGCATTAACTCCAATTAGAGGCCCACTCTCCTCTAGTATGACATCATTTTTACTTAACTAATTACACTTGTAACAAATTTGTTTCCAAAAAAGGTCATATTCTAAGAAACCAGGGGTTCAGGTTTTCATGTACATTTTTGGCAGGGGGTCACAATTTAATTTATAACAACAGTGTAATACATGTTAGAAAAAATATGAATACTCAGACATCAAGATTGAAAATAAGTTGCACTGTATTTCTGCAGAAAAACAGGGGGAGAATGCAGGATGTTTCCCCTCTACCTGAACTTCAAATGTTAGCATGCCTCAGAACTCAGCTCTTAGTCCTCATTTCATTCCTATCTATGCTCTTTCCCCAGGTAATCTCATTCTTAAATACCATCTCCATGCTGTTGATGACTCCCGGTCTGACATCTTTCTGTTCCATATGTCTAATTGTGTATTCAACTTCATTTTCTACTTGGATATCTAATAAGTTTCTTACACTAAAATTTTCAAAATAGTGATTTATTCTATCATTCTCAAAATAAAACAAACAGAAAAACAATAACAACAGCAAACACATGCACCTTGCACCTCTCCTGTATTTTTCTTTATTTAATGGGCTATTTCATCATTTTGTCCAACCACAAAACTCATTATCATTTCTTCCTGTCTTTCCCTTCTACTTATATTAAATTCATTCGAAAGACCTCATGACACCAGATGAAATTAAAATCCCTAAGCTTACTAATTCTCACCATTTCCATAGATCCACATTCTTGTTTGGTTTCTTAAAATATATTCCAAAATTTTCTACTTGTTTCTACCTTTTATGTATACCTTATTTATACTTATTTTATACATACATTTATTATTTATATATACTTTATATATACTTGTTTATACCCAAGTATAGACTCTAAACTTAGCCAATGAGATATGTTTAAAGCAGCACTCAAATAATATAATCCAATTTGCTATTTTTCTCTGACTTAACATTCAAATTAGGATAAACCCAAGCATCTTGCATTCTACAAGGTCTTATGTGATCTTGGAGCAAGTTTCTTCTCCAACCTCATTTCCAGCTACTCTCGCCCCAGTTCACTATACTCACTGCACACTGGCCTTGTGCTTCTTACTTTCCTAGGAAACTTGTACATGCTGTTCCCTCTATTCTGCAGATCATTTCTTGATTTGTTCCTGGTCATCATTCAAATTGCACCTCAAATGTACTCTTGAAAGTCTTACTCAACTGGTATGACTAAATTAGAATCCTCAAATCCTTTAACAATGCTAATTATTTTTTATCCATTTCACTGTTTTACTTTTCTCTAAAATATTTAACATTGTATGAAAATGTCTGAAGTGGATAGGAATTACCTTATTTTTGCTCCTTTTCTCTAGAATTTGAGTGCTGTGAGGACAATGATTTGTTTCATTAATAATTATACTTCCAGTCATTATCCCTTGCCACTGGCTCTATTGTTTGAGGAAATTAATTTTCTGGTTTCAAGATTATTTCACCTTAAGTACCTTATAAGAAAAATAAAATTCCAGGCGTGTTGGCTCACGCCTATAATCCCAGCACTTTGGGAGGTCGAGGCGGGCGGGTCACAAGGTCAGGAGATCGAGACCATGGTGAAACCCCGTCTCTACTAAAAATACAAAAAATTAGCCGGGCGTGGTGGCAGGCAACTGTAGTCCCAGCTACTCAGGAGGCTGAGGCAGAGGAATGGCTGATCCCGGGAGGCGGAGCTTGCAGTGAGTCGAGATCACGCCACTGCACTCCAGCCTAGGGCACAGAGAGAGACTCCGTCTGGAAAAAAAAAAAAAAAAAGAAAAGAAAATTATTTCTTCACCTAGATACTATAAGTATATTACTAATATATCTTCTATTCTGAAAGAGTTTTTATATTAATTTTATGTGTCAAATTTTGTTTCTGCTAAACGTTTTTCTCCTGTCTATGAATAGAAAACATTTAGAAATTGCATTCGTGCTAGTTTTGAATCTGACTTTGCTCTTTTCTGAATGTGTCACCTTGAGCAAGTCATTAAACCTGTTTGTGTCTTAGTTTTCTCATGTGTAAGATGGAGACAAAAGTAGTATTTACTTCTATAGATTACTTTTAAGGTTAAATGAGTGAACATCTGTGGAGCTTTTTGCTATAAGTACTCGGTGAAGTTGGCTGATTATTACTTTTAGTATGAAAATCATTAATTTATATGAAATTTTAAAATAAAATTCAAAGAACCTTTTCTATGAATTCAGATTTAATTGGGATTTCTCACGTTCTCATATCTTCTCTTTTAAATAAACTCAGTGTAAAAAAAGTTTTCTGTGAACTAGATAGGTGTCACTTTATGTGACAAAATAAACAACACTAACAGAAGTGATATTCACCAAAAAAAAGCAAAGCATGAGTCATCCATTTCAAGAGATAGAAAATTAGGATACATTAAGTATCAGTGCTTTCTAAAAATAGTAATAGCTAAGAAGAAAAGAAAATGAAGTTTTCTGAGAAAATTCTTCAATGCCTTACAACCCATAAACTTTCTAATCAGTAATTCTATTGGTAAGGGAAGAGCTTTTGTCTCTCCTTGTGGTTTTTGTTTTGTTTTGTTTTGTTTTGCCAATTCGCAACTAGGCTAGCATACAGTTTGAATTTTAGGTTGACCATATACTTCCCTCTCCCTCATATGCATGCAGTTTGACTTTGGAACTAATTGAACATTTGATATGTATATAAGTTTTGTTATTAAAAGTTGTGGAATGGAGAATGTTGAATGACAGGAGGTAAACCCTGGTTAGGAAAGAGCTCCTGAGGGAAAGTCTCACCTGCATAGTAAGAGACTTAATGAAGATCTTGTTTCATACTATAGGGGCAAAAGAGAGAGACAGCAAGGAGTGCAAGAAAGTGAGAGGAATAATAGGTAGAGAGATACGAGAGGAAGAGTGAAGAGAAATGTGAAACACAGTTTTGAATACATCAACTCCACCTTATTGTAATATGTGGTCAACAACTTAAAGACTGATTTATATTTCTCAGTGTAAATAATTTAAATGTTTCACTCATTCTCCAGTGAGGCTTTAGAGCAAAAATAAAAAATGCTATTGTTATTCTAATAAAATCTACTTAAGGGCACATGAGGAAGTGAAATAAACTTCCCTCTCAATATGTATTATCAAATGTGTTACAGACAAATTTTGAGAATTGTCTTGTTTCAATTAAGAAGAAAAGATGAAGAAAACAAACACACAAAATTTCCAGCTACACCTGTCATAATAATGATGCATAATATGCCAAATGTCTTCTAAAATTACCAGTTGTCTAATGAACTACAGCAAAAGTGAATTAAAAATGGATGAACTAAATTATAAATTGCAGTGTATCTCTGCATTGCCCTTTAAACAAAATAACTGTCCAAGTTACAAAACTGTTTAAACTGTTTATTTATAATTAGGAAGAAAATTCTTACAAAACATATTTATTTGTCTACATTGTATATTTCATAGATAAATATGGCCATACCATACAAATTATATTGCTTATAGTCTCACACTTTATAAAGTTTATCCTTTTCAGATGCTTGTCTCACAGAATTCAGTAAAATAAAGATATTCCAATATTCTGGTTTAAATATTAGGTAATTAGGTCTTGGTGTGTTTATATAACTTAAAATCAGATAAAAAATTTTAAGTTCTAGAACATAATCACAATTTTGTTTGGTTTTTCCCCATTAACTAGAGTCTCTGTGTGTGTGACTGAGAGAGAGAGAGAGAGACAGAGACAGAAAGAGAGAGAGAACCTGTTTTCATGTGTATAAAAGAGAGAGAAATAAATAATAAATTTTGGCTAACCTAAGAAGAGATGAGAATGATGATTATGGGCCCAATGATGACAAGAAGTAGAGTATGACTGAAATATTATGTAAATCTAAGTGGATGTACCCAGGCTGGATGGGCAATCTATTCTCAGAGAAGAAACTTACAATGTGCTACCCATCCTAACAAAATGGAGAAACAAATATCTTCTGTGCAAAGCAATGTCAGTCAGAAAATATACAGAAGACAAGGAGAATAACTTCTATCTCTGGAGTATGACGTACACAGATTAAGAATATAGTATGTGTTGATATACAGGTAGATAAAAAGCATTATTGGATTTGATATACAGATAGATTAAAACCATTCTTGGATCTGCAAGTGTTATCTTGCAGAGAATGTAAAGGCACATGCCAGGTAACAAGGTTAGTACCTACTCCAAGATATGTGTCCAGGTCATATTGGACTGCCCAGCCCATCAGAACCTGCAACTTAATAGTAGCTTATAAAGATATATCTTTTAATAAATTTATGTTGAGCTTCTATCTTCATTGTCATCATCACTGATTATGTAACAGTATGTAATAGAACACAGATGGTTCCTGCTCTTATAGAGTCCATATGCTTACTAAAAATGAAACCCAAACCAAAAAACACTAAACTGAAATTTATGCTGATTGTATTAGTTTGTCTCATATTGCTATGAAGAACTACTTGAAACTGGGTAATTTAAAAAGAAAAGAGTTTTAATTGGCTTACATTTCCACAAGCTTAACAGGAAGCATGTAGGAGACTTCAGGAAACTTAGAATCATTGTGGAAGGTGAATGGGAAGCAAACACCTTCTTCACATGGTGGCAGGAGAGAAAGCGAGAGCAAAGGGGAAAGCTTTACACACTTTTAAGCCATAAGAATTCGTAAGAACTTACTCACTATCATGACAACAGCATGAGGGGAATCCACCCCCATGATCCAATCACCTCTGATCAGGTTCCTACGCCAAAATTGGAGACTACAATTCAACATGTGATTTGGGTGTAACAAGAGACCCAAACCATATCATTCTGCCCCTGGCACCTCTGAAATTTCATGTCCTTTTCACATTTTAAACCCAGGTATAACTTCCCAACAGTGCCTCAAAATCTTACCTCCTTCCAATACTAATCCAAAAGTCCAAGTCTAAAGTCTAACCTGAGGCAGGACAAGTCCCTTCTGACTATTAGCCTGTAAAATCAAAAACAAATTAGTTACTTCCAAGATACAATGGTGGTACAGGCATTGGGTAAATGCTACAGTTTCAAAAGAGAGAAATTAGCCAAAACAAAGGAGCTACAGGCTTCATGCAAGTCCAAAATCCAGCAGGGCAGTCATTAAACCTTAAAGCTACAAAATAATCTCCTTTGACTCCATGTCTCACATCCAGGCCACACTGATGCAAGGGATAATCTCTCAAAGCCTTGGGCCGCTTTGCCTCTGTGACTTTTCAGGGTACAGCATCTGCAGCTGCTTTCATGGGCTGCCATTGAGTGCCTGTGACTTTTCCAGGTGGATGGTGCAAGCTGTTGGTGGATCTACCATTCTGGGGTCTGGAGGATGGTGGCCCTTTTCTTACAGCTTCACTAAGCAGTGCCCCAGTGGGGACTGTGTGTAGGGCTCCTAACCTCACATTTTCTCTCTGCACTACCCTAGCAGAGGTTCTCCATGAGTGCTCCACCCCTGCAGGAGACTTCTGCCTGAACATACAGGCATTTCCATACATCCTCTGAAATCTAGTCGGAGGTTCCCAAACCTCAACTCTTACCTTCTCTGCACCCACAGACTCAACACCACATGGAAGCTGCCAAAGCTTATGGCTTGCCCCCTCTGGAGCAACAGCTAGAGCTGTACCTTGGCCCCTTTCAGCCATGGCTAGAGCTGGAGCAGCTGGAACACAGGGTGCCATGTCCTGTTGCTGCAGAGCATCAGAGCCCTAACCTTGGCCCATGAAACCATTGTTTCTCCCGAGGCCTTCTAGGCCTATGATGGGAGGTGCTGACATAAGGGTCTCTGAAATGTCCTGGAGGCATTTTCCCCATTGTTTATGCTATTAACATTCAGCTCCTCTTTACTTATGCAAATTTCTGCAGCCAGCTTGAGTCCCTTCCTAGAAAATGGGATTTACTTTTCTAGTGCATGGTCACAATGCAAAAGTTTAAAACTTTTATGCCATGCTTCCCTTTTAAATACTATTTCCAGCTTCAGATTATTTATTTGTTCATGTATATGAGTATACACTTTTAGAAACAGCCAGGTCACCTCTTGAATACTTTACTGCTTAAAAATTTCTTCCACCAGATACCCTAAATCATTTCTCTCAAGTTCAAAGTTCCACAGATTTCTAGGCCAGGGGCAAAATGCCACCAGTCTGCTTGTTAAAAGCAAAGCAAGAGTGACCTTTATTTCAGTTCCCAATAAGTTCCCCATCTCCATCTGAGACTTCTTCAGCCTGGACTTCATTGTTCTTGTCATTATCAGCATTTTGGTCACAACCATTCAACAAGTCTCCAGGAAGTTTTAAACTTTCTCCCCTCTTCCTGTCTTTTTCTCAGCATTCCAGCTGTTCCCACCTCTGCCCATTACCCAGTTCCAAAGTTGCTTCCATATTTTCAGGTATCTTTATAGCATTACCCCACTCCTGGTACCAATTTTCTGTGTAGTTTGTTCTCATACTGTTATAAAAAACTACTTGAGAGTTGGTAATTTATGAAGAAAAGATGCCAAATTGGCTCACGGTTCTGCAGGCTTAATAGGAAGCATAACTAGGAGGCCCCAGGAAACTTATAATCATGGCATAGGCCAAAGGGGTGTAAAGCACTTTCTTTACATGGTGGCAGGACAGACAAAGTGAGAGAATGAAAGGGAAGGGCTACACACTTTTAAACCATCAGATTTTGTGAGAACTCACTCACTATCACAAGAACTACATGGGAGAAACCTGCCCTCATGATCAAATCACCTCTCCCACTACGTCCTTCCTCCAACACTGGGGATTATGATTCAACATGAGACTTGGGTAGGAACAATGAGCCAACACACACCACTTACATAAATGCAAGTTTTTGAACTAAGGTTTCTAAGAACAAAGAAATTAAAATCTAATATCTTAATCTATATACTATCACTGGTTTTTTTGTTGTAAATAATGTTATTCAGTTAACTGCTATGGTTAGGATGCTTTTGGTTTCAAGATAAAGAAGAATAAAAGCTTAAACAGTAAGACTTTTTAATTATCTTACTTAATGAGATGCCTGGATATAGACAATTTCAGGATTTGTTCAGCTATCTTTTACATGAGAATAGATACTTCTTTTATTCTGCAGTCCTCACCACATTGGCTTTTTCTACCCGCACTCAGTATTGTATGTTTTCAGATGGCTCTATTGCATATCCTCCCACAAGCACACTTCAAGAGAGAAAATGTGAAACATAAATATGACTGGTACTTTCATGTGCTACACTCCTTTAATATAGGAGCAAAATTGCTTGCAGAATCCTCTGGCTGACTTATTCTGATGTATCTGTGAATGGAATGGAGGCAGGTAGCTACCCCTTAATTCAGAATAACTGAAAAACTAGCATCTTGCATTGAATCCTTTATGGTTAGAAGTAGGAAAAAACCAAGACAGTTGAAAATATCTGTTTGGATGACAATTCTATTAATCATTATTGCAGTTCATCAATACTCTGGTACTCTTCCTTCCTGGACTTTATCCCCTGCAAGTTAGGCAACATGACTTACTTTATCAAATAAAATATTAGCCTAGTGATGTGTGGGTGTGACCTATAAATTGAAACAATAAGAATTGCTAGGAAATCCTCTATGTCCTTTTCCATTGGCTATAGATATTCAGTGTTTGAACTGCATTTGAGATTGAGAGGAAATTGAGATATTAAGGTTGCTTCTTACTGTATCATAATCCAGCATACCTTGACTGATTCAGAAATTTCTCTAACAGCAATGATACTAGTGGCCTGCGGGAGGTTCCCAAATTGAAGTGGAACCTCGACCCCAGCTAGTATTCAGGGTCTTGACACCATCTCAAGAAGTAATTTAAGGATAGTCATAAAATAAAGTATATATATTTATTGCAAAGTGAAAAGTATACACCAAAGAAAGGGTATTGCAGACATACTCAAAAGAGAGTTGCACCCAAGGTGGTTTGAGGTTGTTACCTTTATGGGTTTCTTTAACCGAGGCATGAAATATTCATGAAAATTCCTCGAGAAAGTAGAGATTTCTCAGAACTGTAGTGTTATTCACTTTTACACCAAATATGGTGTTTTTGGAGCAGTCATAGTGCTGTTGGGTGTGTGATTCAGTATGCTAATGAGTATATAATTAGGTCCTAGGTGAAACCCAAGTCAAATTCAGTACCACGCTGGGTCTAGTCAATCTTAGCCAGCTTGGTTCACACCCTGTTTTGGAAGGTCTTATCAGTCCATAGCCTCTGCAGCTATTTCAACAGCTTCTTTTTGTTTATTCATGTGAAATTGCTGCCTGAAATTTTCTATTCTCTTGTGACCAGTCTGTATTATTCCTGTCTCAGCAAGAAAAAAAAAAAATTAAAATATGTGGTTTTACTTAAATGGCAGGCAGTGGGTAGTAAGGCAACTGTTAGAGGGTGGACAGATGGAGACCCATTTCATGTAGTGGCCAAATTCTGGTAAAACAGTAACTCAGAAGGCAGATCATATAATAATGGACATGAAGTCTCAGAGGAACAAGTCGGGAAAACAAGTGTTAGCAGTTGTGTGTGGGTTTTTGTTGGCTGGTTTTGGTAAGGTATTTTAAAAAGGCAACAAGTTCAGAAAAGAAATGATAGTCTTGCAAACACAGATAAAAGGGCATTGAATTCAGAAATTCAGGGCCTTGAATGTTAGAAAAGCTGTACACATTTCAGAACCAAACGATGGAAGATAAAAGTGAGAAGCCTTTGAGCAACAAAGGCTAATTTAAAATCAGCCATCAGGCATGTGTAAAATTAAACATATAGGTGTCCCATCATGCTTATCAATATATGAACAGATTGAGGGTGTCAAAGACATATCCAGACTTAATAAAGACAGACTTTACTCAAATAGACTTGTAGTAGAGAAAACTTTTTATTTCAGAAATCTGCATAAGTTACACAAGGAAACAGAAAAAGACTTTTCTTTCATCGGGAAAGGTCACCAGAGTCAGCAGAAATTTTTAAGGGGAAATTAGGTAAGAAAGTATGGATGAGCAGACAGCATAAGCAGAGTGAAAGAAAGTATGGATGAGCAGACAGCATAAGCAGAGTGAAAGAAAGTATGGATGAGCAGACAGCATAAGCAGAGTGATCTGACAGGAAGCATGCCTCCCAGTGGTCAGCTGACTCTCAGGAAACACTAATAAGAGGGGAATGTTCTGCATTTTAATGCTTGCTCAAGCTTGGGGGCAACCCCAAATTCAACGGCCTGTGGGAAAGAGATAAGCTTTTCCAAATTTTAGTCAAGACATGGCCAAGGGTAAGAAATGAGCAATTGTGAACATAGGTCAGTCCCTCCCTGCTTACCCGCACCCCCGCCTCCCCATTGTTTAAGACAAACTGCCTTTGTCTTTAAACACTACTAAGGATGGAATAGGAATCATGAACTGAGACTGGTCAAAGTAGTTTTTAGGGGTTGAGCGAGCCTTCACATTCTTGTTGGCATTAAGGGACTAGCTGTATCATCTGCCAACTTGTAGTTTGACTGTTGTTGAAGGGTCTTAGAGATCAGGTTTTTAATGAGAGCTATGGCTAGGAATATTGTAGAAAAATAACTATTAAACATGAAATAGAGGAGCAATGCCAAGGTTTGCGGTTCAGATGGTGGCAGTTAAGGAGATTCTAGGACATTGAAAATATCCTTAAATAGTGGGTAGTTTGATGAATTTCCAAGTTTGTGGTCTCAATATTTTTCGTTTTAGCATGTGTATTAGAGAGGTTTCAGGGAACATATGCACAAGAATTGAGAAGCCAGAATCATGCCCAAATCTAGATCATTATAGACAGCCATTCACTGGAGTTTCTGGAGTACTTTGGCAATGATGTTGGTGGCTTTGATAAGACTTTCTGCAGTCTTGGTTATTTCAGGAGCAAACAACTGAATATGTACAAATTCCAGCAAACTTCCTGACCAGTCCACAGCAATTGTAGGCAGAAAGTTTGCTCATATGTGAACTGCTGCAGTAGTCTTTTAAGTTTACTCTCAATCTCTTATCCTCTTGTTCCAAGGCTTCTTAAGAACCTGGAGAAAAAAAATAAATAAATAAAGGTCATAGCCTCCTTCTAGGATTGGGATTCTGTACCTAACCTTGCAGCTATAATATGGTTTACAGATATTTTTGATTGTCCAATGCCTAGGAAATGTAGTAGATTAGTTAAAGTGAGAAAAGAAAGCAATTTAGTTAAAAGTCTGATAATGGCTAGTAAGATTAGCCAGAAAACAGGATCTAGTGCAATTGTCGAGCAGACATCAGTAAGCACCATTACCTTAATACAATGTGTTTCATTAGGGACTGAACAGGATTCACAGGTGTGACTGTCCCATGGATTTGTACCTTAGAGCTCACATGAGCTGTTTTGATAAGGATGTTATTCTGTCCAAATGGGAAATTTTCAGATTGAGGAAAGTCATGTTTGTTGTTCACAAGACAGTCCCAATCGTACCAGGCACAATTATGCTTAGGATCACCAGGATTATCTTTAAGATTCATATAACAAGGCAATGTACTCTTATCACCCATAATAATACTGTAGTATTTGTATTGATGGAAAAGTAGGGGCAATTGCAAATAATTAAACCCATGAAAAGGCCTTTGGTGATGTTGTGGTGGAAGTATAGATTGCCCTATTGAAAACTGTTGATACTGAAGAAGACTCCTTTTGAAGTCTAAAGGAAGAAGCTAAAGGGCTCCAAAGTGATAATATAAAAAATAGAGGATTATCTTGCTAGGACTTCTGTGACAAAATGCTGCATAATGAGTGCCTTAACCAACAGAAATTTATTTTCTCACAGGTCTAGAGACTAGAAGTCTGAGATCAGAATGTTGGCAGAGTTGGTTTCTTCTTAGGACCATGAAAGAAATATCTGTTCCAGGCTTCTCTCCTAGGTTTATAGATGCTGTCTTCTCCCTGTGTCTTCACATAGTCTTTCCTCTGCACATATCCCTGTCCAACTTTCCTCTCTTATAAAGATACCAGTCACAGTGTATTCGGGTCCATTTCACAACTTTATTTTCACTTAATTACTTCTGTAAAAATTCTATAATATCTTCATGTACAATCATACTCTAAAATGCTGAGAGTTAGAACGTCAGCATGTGAATTTTTGGAACAGAGTAAAATTCAGCCCATAATAAATGCCCGTAAGCCTAATAGTGGTATAGGAATTTGGAATAAACTAGAGGCTTCCAAAGGAAAAAAGAGTATATAATCAGCAATTAAAAGTAAGGTTTTGAGATTGTGCTACACATGGAGTAAAAGAATACTCATAGATTCTGGGGTTCTTACGGAGTACTGAGATGGAATAATTATTAAAGAAGCTTTTGTGAAGAGGAGAAGGAAATACTACAAGGACTCATTATGAAAGTCTGCAGTTACAATGAGGAAAGTTATATGGACAGCAAAGGTGACAATGGAGGAACATAGGAGAAAGAAAATGGTAAAAATATATGTATAGGAAGGAAAATCTCAGTGTTTTGTTCCAATGTTGTTGGTAGAGCTACATTGGTAAAGCTGTCATCTGCTTGGTGGGAAGTTATTGGGAAAGCTGTCTAATTTGTTGTGTAGACATTGTATTCTAGAAGTCTGAAAAAACAGAGCATGGATTAGCTTAAGATCTCCAATTGAGTTGAACTTCCATTCAGAGTAGATTTTACATCCTTTTAGTTGAGAGCCATAAACTCAAGGTTGGAATTCCTGGAGTTCGCAAGAAGACTGTTTCAGATAGGAGTAAAACTTCCTCATCAATGTTGGCAGAAGACATGATTTAGTCTCTTTCTCCCATGTTGAATGATCTTGTAAAGGCCAGTGACTAAATTTCAGGTGAGAGAGCCAAGTGGCCATCTGGGTGTCTCCAAAGTACATCTGGGAAGGTAAAGCATCCAACTTGTTTCCAATTGTTCTTTCACATTAGGGGCTTTAAATGGGGAGATTCCAAGTTCTTTTGTTAGGGGCTCAGTTGGTAAGTGTAGTCAGTTTAAGATTTTTTCTGGTTGTTTGAAATTGGAATAGATTTGTAAGCTGGCAGGTAAATATATTGTCAGGCAGTGACTTTTTTTTTTTTGTTCTGGGGTTTTGTCATCCATGTGAGCTTCTACTTTAAGTATGAAGCTAAGGGGACAGACACTTGTGTCCATTTTTAGTTGGTGTCCTCAAAGTTGTTATAAATCCTCTCATTTTCCATACAATACTAAAATCATGTACTGTCCAAAAGCGTGTTTACTCTCTGTGTAGTTAAACGCCAAAAGCGTGTAACTCTTTTCTTTTAGCCAAAAATCAAGCTGTTAAGAGAGCTAAAAGTTTAGTGATCTGAGGTGCCTTGTGCCAGGTAGAAGTTTATGTTCTATGGAGTTTTAAAAATCGTAATGGCATAACTTGCCTGGATTTTTTTTTTCTGAGGGGCAGAGATATAAACCATCAGCACAGAAGACAAAGTCTGGATTTTTAAGGGGGATCTCTGAGTGGTCAATGTTGCTGAGGATTGAGGCTTGAATTTCATAATGCAATCATGTAATTTCTCTTCAGTCAGAAGAGGGAAGATAGTGGCAGGATTGAGATTTTGAGAGCAGTCGATGGTAATATAAGAAGAAGTGAAGAGAAGAATTTCATTAGAGGTGAAAATAAAAAATGCTGGGTGTTTTCCATTAGGATAAGGGCCAGAGCTGCATAAAATAAATAGATGTTCAAGATACAATCCAAAAGGTCAGCTGTGGTTTGAAGTAATTTTACAGTTGCTGCAACTGCTTTCAGGCAAGAAGGGAAACCTTGAGTTATAGTATCTAGGATGGGGTTAAAGTATCCCACTGGCCTCTCATTTTCATTATGTTTTTGAGATGTCTAAGGCATGTCCTTCTCTTTCATAAACACACAGGGAGAAAAGCAAAAGGAAGTTACGAAGGTTTAAAGTGGCATGGAGGAAAGAAAGGTCTTTAGAGATTCAAATTATTTTAAAGAAGGTGAGTCCCCCTGAGGTTGGGAGTTCGAGACCAGCCTGACCAATATGGAGAAACCCCTTCTCTACTAAAAATCCAAAATTAGCAGGGCATGGTGGTGCATGCCTGTAGTCCCAGCTACTTGGGAGGCTGAGGCAGGAGAATCACTTGAACCCGGGAGGCAGAGGTTGTGGTGAGCCGAGATGCCAACATCGTGCCATTGCACTCCAGCCTGGGCAGCAAGAATGAAACTCTTCCTCCCCTGACAAAAAAAAAAAAAAGCTGAGTCCCATTGTAGAGATTCAGATACAAGCTCTTCAGTCACACCATATAAAAGGAATGCTATAGCAGAAAAGCTAAGAATTTATTCTACAATAACTAAGCAGCCCCCCAAAGTCCTTCAACTATCCCTTGGTTTTGGGGCAAGGTATAGTTACAAAATGTCTTGATAAGATATGGGGATAAACATTTTTCCCTGAGGATAATCGTTGCTTAAACTGTACACTTGAGGGCACAGAAACAGAACTTTTGAGACCTTATGTCTCTTCCTAGCCAAGACTTTCAATAAGTACTGGGTATCTTGCAAAGAATTATTGAGTGCCTTAGAACAAAGATGAAAAGTATCTACATATTATATTCAGTACTAAAGTGCAAGGGAAGATCGAATTCTTTAAATTTGCAGTTATTGTCTGGGAAAATTAAGCGAGGGCTTCTATAAGTCCTGAAGCATAAGTAAGTAAGCATATTCTTGATCTTCTCATGTAAAAGAAAATAGGGAAATAGGCTAAAGGGGCTGTGAGAAGCAGAGCACAATGACAACAGCAAAATGAGTGGTGTTGGAAGGTATGGAAATAAGGATAACAATAGTGTATTTGAGACCAAAGGGAATCTTGATTTACATTCCTCTTTATGACTTGCAAATCTTGGACCAACTAGTGACAGTTTCTGCTTTTTTTTTTTTTAACAGGAAATTGGTGCATTGAGGGACTACAGGTAGAAATCATGAGTGCTTTGTCAGTTTGGATAGTAGGTTTTGAGACCTTCAGTTGCCTCGGATTGTAGAGGATTCTTACGAAGGGTGCATACTAGGGTCTCTCCTCACCTTTAAGGTATCCTACAGTTGTGCCCTACATCTGGCAAACCCATAGCAAAATTGAGCCAGGAAGGAATGTGATGAGGAATTTTGAATGTGGGGATTTTTAAGGGCTTGGGGAGCAGTGAACTGGGCAAGAAAACTGGGGTGATCTATCAGAGATATCAGAGGTTAAAGGCAAATTGAAGAAAAGTTCAGGACTTCAGGGTTAGTTCCTTAGGTGAACATAAAATATTAACATTCCAATGAGAGAGTAGATCTCTGATTAACAGATTAACAGGGGTTATAGAATTTAATAAAATGCTGTGTTTGGCATTATAGGATCCAGAAGACACAGAAGGGAACTTGGAAAGGAGAAAATCTTATAGTAAGTTGTCTAACTTAATCTCGCAGATAGTTTGTGCACTCTACTGTTTAGAGAAAATTTTGAACTGTTGGATTCAAGGGCTCGTAAGAGATGAACATATTTGGGGAGATCTCAAGAAATTTAGAGAGGTGATTATAGTTTCAAATTATACTTTGTGAAAATACCATTTTTGAAGAAATTAGACTGAACGAGTGCCCAGTGGCAGAGCATATAATCAGCAGGGGCAGAGGAGACAGAACGCCATGGAAGTGAGAATTACCCATGAGATTAGGCTGGTATACAGATAACCAAAGAGATCTCACAAAAAGCCAGAAAAAAACTAAGCACGTAGCAGAAAAAAGCTAAGAAGAGTCCTGCTCAACAACAGTCAGGGATTAAATCTCCACTTGGAAGGAACCAAGAAGACCTCTACCTAGGAAAGGTCTTGCCCAACAGAAATGAACTGGGAAGAGCCTCATTTAACAGTATAAAAATAACTTCTTATCCCGCTACAAAAGACAAATATCTGGAATACTGAATTAAGGTTTGCTACTCACCACCATAGATCCGGATTTGTCCAGCTAGGAAGGATGCACAGGGTCAGAGAAACCAGCATCAAAACCTCGGTGCAGATGGTATAGTCCAAGGGGCAATCAGCAATCAACCTGACTCAGCACCAGTCTCTGCCAAAGAAAAACTAATTCAGACTTAGGTAAGAAAGACTTTATTCAAAATAATTATTGTAATATTGAGAGTGCTCCAGTCTCAGAAATCTGCTAGTATCTCAAAATCAAACAGAACATGTCTTTCCTCTTATAGGAAAAAGTAACCAGGGAGAGCAAAAATTTTTAAGAGGAAATTGGGCAAGCAATGGGGAGTGAGTAGAAGGCATGACAGAGGAGTCTGATAGGCCAGTTCTCTTGATAGCTGTTAAAGAGAGTAAATTCTGCATTTTAGTCCTTGCTCAGGACTGAGTACAGGACAAATACAGGGGCCTGTGGGGAGAAGAGAAGCCTAACCAAAGTTTAATACAAGGCAAAGGGGGAAAAATGTGCAATTTTGAACTTTTGGTCGGGGTCTTAGAGTAAAGGGAACTAAAGATATAGTGGCTATAATTCCTTTAAATTAAAAAAGAAAGCTCAGGGAAAGGGGACAGAGGGAATAACTGTCCCACTTGAATAGAATTGGCTTAAACAGCTATAATTAAATCAGGAAAAGAGAAATGGGAGGAGGGATGAGAGAGTAAGAAAAGATAGCAGTCTGGAAGGAAATTGTAGTTAGTGATTGTTAATTCATGTATTTTGTCCATCACGATTTACCTATCAAAATTACCATTTAGTATTTAAAACTCTGTGCATATTTTATCTCATCTGGAAACCATTCCTTAAATTTAAGGATTAGCTTTTTTTCTTTCCATAGAACATTTATAACTGTGAATAATTCTGTCGCAGCATTTAAAATAATATATTATATTTACTGGGTTCCTTTGAATGAGAAATCTTTATTTTCTCAACTTTAATCACCAATTACATTGACATTCAATATATGCCAGTTATCATTGTTATTATTATTATATTTATTTATTTATTTTTTGAGATGGAGTCTTGCTCTGTCACCCAGGCTGGAGTGCAGTAGCATGATCTTGGCTCACTGCCAAGTTCTGCCTCTCGGGTTCATGCCATTCTCCTGCCTCAGTCTCCCGAGTAGCTGGGACTACAGGCACCCGCCACCACGTCTGGCTAACCTTTTTGTATTTTTTTAGTAGAGACGGGGTTTCACCGTGTTAGCCAGGATGGTCTCGATCTCCTGACCTCGTGATCCGCCCGTCTCGGCCTCCCAAAGTGCTGGGGTTACAGGCGTGAGCCACCTTGCCCAGCTGAGTTTTTGTTAGTTTTTATTGACATCCTTATATTATCTTTACAAAGTCTTTAGGAAATCATATTGTTATTGAAAATATCTGTACAGGGGAACACCATAGGAAAACGTTTTTATATACAGTATCAGGTAAGAAATATACTTTTAGCTCATGATTTTAATAAGGAAGATTTCTTTCTGGGTACTATATTTTAAATGTTAAAATCTACTAAAGCAATTACTCTATACTTTTGCTATTATCAAACCAAATGTAAGACAGTAGCCAGAGAACTATTTTTGGCACTAAAAAATCAAACTTTTTCTTTTGCAGAAATAACTCATTCTTGGCTCTAGTCTAGCCTGATGGCCTTTGTGAATGCTTGGTTACTTGCAGATGGATGCACAAAGAGAGCACATAAGTAGGCTGGTTTTAGCAGTTCAACTGTGGCCATTCCTTATCTAAGGTTTTCTTCCTTTACAAAGAGTTTCAAGGATTCTGGATCCTGTGCTTGTGAACCTACCAATGAGCACAAGGCTGAGCACAAAAGATAACACCAATGAATAGGTTTGGAATTGCAGAAATGATTGCAACTTTACTACTTATACCTAAGAGTTAAATCTATTCCCAAATATCTATACTTTACATGGGGCATAAATTACTATGGATGAGGTTTTGTAAGTTCAAGCCTAGTAGCCCATCAAGAACTTATAGATTTTTCCTTTTATCCTTATATTATGCCTATATGACAGAGCTATAAATGATTATTAATAAATATTATTAATTTTAGATAAAATAAAATATTTTATTTTATTCCATCTGAATAAATGTAGCATATGGGACTATATTATTAGATGCTATTTTCCTTTTTGCCCATCACTGTAAGTTTTGCTTCTGTAGGCTTTTCCTCCTAATTCCTCTTCCTTAAAGGGACACTTTGAAAATTAGTTCTGTTTCTGTAAATACAATTTAGATTCCTTAGGGAGCAAACACAAGGAAAATGAAAAGTATAATATGTTTATTCAATAAATTGCTGTATTAAATCATAATATACAGAGATGTTTATTGAGTTTGCAAAGTATAGAAATCACAAATATATCATCTTAAAATGAAATATTATAAAACGATTTAGGAGGAAATTGGCTACCATTAATATTAACTTTTAAATCCTCTACCTTTAGCAGATGTCCATTTATATTTGCAATTCCAGTAATATAACTTACATTCAATTTATTATATCTGAATTTTGTTATATTGGTTATTTCCCTTAATAAACATTATATAGGGAGTAATATTTCTTTCTTTTCACAAACACAATTATTATAATTTTTTAGCTTTATAGACACTTCCAATTTATGATACCTGACTAAATAGAATGGGTTCCCTTACTCCTCAAATTGAAATTATAGAATAAATTTAAGTATGCACTGTAGCATTAAAAAACTGAATATTATCATGAGCAAACCATAGACATGATAATTTTTCCATACATAAAACTATAGAATCAGATAAAATAAACCCAATAGAGCTGATTAATTTACAGCCTCATGTTATCCAAAGACCTCAGATTAAAGTTGTGTGTATCCTGAGCAGTGGCTAGAACAACTCAGGGTCTGAGATGGGACATGGGCCCTGGAGTAGTAGTGCAATTACTCAGCTAATTAATTAAATGGCTTTAAAGTAACTGATTCAGACTCTACTCTTAGAATTTCCAGTACCCAGTGTTTTCTACAGGGCTGAAGCCCCAAGTGCTAATGCTACAAGCTACTTCCTAAAGAGACAATTTCATTTCATTTATTTATTTATTTATTTATTTATATATTTAT
>NW_016804208.1:2935902-2941814 GCF_001698545.2 Rhinopithecus bieti | reverse complement strand
GCTTTCAGAGGGAATCACGTGGGTATTCAGTGAGCAGTTAGTGCCTCTGCCACAGAATGAATGTGTTGGGCAGGAAATGACATTTGGTTCTAGATGTATTAGTCAACTAGGGCTGCCATAGCAAAATACTACCAACTGGGTGGCTTAAACAGCAGCAGTTAATTATTTTTATTTTTATTTTACTTATTTATTTATTTATTTATTTATTTATTTATTTTTGAGACAGTCTCGCTGTGTCACCCAGTCTAGAGTGCAGTGGCTAGATCTCGGCTCACTGCAAGCTCCGCCTCCCGGGTTCACGCCATTCTCCTGCCTTAGCCTCCAGAGTAGCTGGGACTACAGGAGTCCGCCACCGCTCCCGGGTGATTTTTTATATTTTTTAGTAGACACGGGGTTTCACCGTGTTAGCCAGGATGGTCTCGATCGCCTGACCTCATGATCCGCCCGCCTCGGCCTCCCAAAGTGCTGGCATTACAGGCGTGAGCCACCGTGCCTGGCCAAGAGACAATTTTTAAATAAGACGTGTTGCTGTCAGAGAAGAAGTGCAATGCCTCAAGTAGCATAAACCACTGTCAAAATAAAGAAACTCCATGTCTAGAATATCATCTCACTAACAGAAAATTTGCTTAGCCACACATATTTGTCCTCAGGGGGACAAAAATTATCATCTGCAAGGCCTGGCACAGTGACTCACACCTGTAATCCCAGCACTTTGGGAGGCCAAGGCTGTGGATCACAGGGTCAGGAGTTCAAGAGAAGCCTGGCCAAGATGGTGAAACCCTGTCTCTATTAAAACTACAAAAATTAGCCGGGCGTGATGGTGGGCTCCTGTAATCCCAGCTACTCCGGAGGCTGAGGCGGGGAATGGCTTGAACCCGGGAGGCGGAGGTTGCAGTGAGCCAATACCCTGCAACTGCACTCCAGTCTGGGACACAGGGTGAGACTCTGTCTCAAAAAAAAAAAAAAAAAAAAATTATCATCTACAGATAAATAAACATAATTAAATTAGCAGTACTAGATAAATTAGATCATAAATAAAAGTAATGTAACCAGTGTAGTTTGGGAAAATATATATAAATATATAAAATATAAATGTATATGCACATAACTATATTTATATCTGATCATTTAAATAAGATTAAACTACAAAATTGTTTATTTAATACAAAACATACATAATCACAGTCTTACTGTTTTACCTTTTCCATGAGAAAGAAAATATGTTAATAATCTCCTGATTTTTTAAAAACCTTCATAATTGCTTAAACTTTTCAGAAAATAGAGATTTCAATTTAATTTTTAAAATATATTTATTTATTGTTATTTTAGAGACTTTATCATACTGTGTTGCCCGGGACAGAATGAAGTGGCTATTCACAGGCACGATCATAGCTCATTGCAGCCTGGAACTACTGGACTCAAATGATCTTCACGCCTCAGCCTTCAAAGTAACCAGGACTATAGGCATGTGCCACAGCACCTGGCTTCAACTTAGTTTTTAATAGGACAACATATTATGAAGATAACAAATACAAGTTATAGACTTCTTATTAGAGCTTAAAAATTACTCCAGAAACAAATAGTCTCTATAATTTGGGTGTGGTTTCACAAGGTTCTGTCATTAGAAATAACTTTTGGAAGAAAAGCTTTGTAATGCTGAATAGTACCTACCCTTCCTCAGCTGTAAGGGAAGGAGCAATTTATCACTTTTGTCTTACTGAGATTTCCTTCACAAGGAGGTAAGAAAGTCTGTGACTTTCAAAGCTGTAAAGTGCTAATATTCAAGTAGTTGGCAATGAGAGTCAAATATACTCTGACTAGGAAACTGAAAACCTAAAATATGGACAGACAAGGGGCAGAATCAGGATACAAACTAATGGGTGACAGAGATGGAATATTTTATATACGTAGCTTCAAAAGCCTACTAAGATTTAAGTAGGCAGACTGTATTCTTATGAGGATTAACTTTAAGCATCAGCCTAGTCATTGAATATTCAAATAGAGACTTTTTAAAAACACTTTATTTTTTTAGAGCAGTTTAAGATTCACAGCAAAACTGAGAGGAAGGTACAGAAATATGTCATTTATCTCCTGCACTCACACAATAACCTTCACTATTATCAACATCCCCCACCAAAATTGTGTATTTTTACAATTGATCAACCTACACTGACACATCATATTTAAACTTAAAACATGATAGTAGGAGCTGGAGAAAACAGAGTTTCTAAGTTAACATTTTGGGATAATATGTTGGGAGGGGTGGCTTTTGATTTTACTCCTGAAAGGAAAGACTTGGAAATCAGAAATAGAGGAAGAGTCAGAGGAGGAAAGAATGGAAAGCTGAGAAATGAGAAATCAAACTTGAACTTGATTTTTGAGATTATCATTAGCAAACCATGACTTTCTAAACGCTATTCAATGGTAAATGATTACGGTAAAACTCAATGGTAAAATCAGTTGTTTCTTGCCTAAAGATCTTTCTGGCTGGGCATAGTGGCTTAAGCCTATAATCCCACCCCTTTGGGAGGCCCAGGCAGGAGGATCGCTTGAGGCCAGGAGTTCAAGATCAGCTTAGGCAACATGATGAGACCTCATCTCTACAAAAAATACTTTTTAAAACATTAGCTGGGTGTAGTGGTGCACAACTGTAATTCTAACTACCTGGGAGGCTGAGGCAGAAGGATCGCTTGAGCCCAGGAGGTCAACATTGCAATGAGCCATGATCACACCCACTGCACTCCACCTGGGTGACAGAGCAATACACTGTCTCTTAAAAATAAAAATAAAAAAGATATTTCTGATGTTGAAGTGTCTGGTAATTGTGAAACCCTGGTTTCAAACTCAAGCCCTGTGACATATTAGCTGTATGATCCTAGGAGAGCTCCTTAAGCTCTCTCTGTTTAATCTTTTTATATATAAAGTGGTAGTACTACTAGGACATACTTTCATAAGATTGTTGTATGAACTAAGGGATATAATAGATTTAAAAAATCGAAAATCAATGTCCCCAAACGTTGAGAGGAAATGCATACTGCTTTTACTTCCATATATGCTCTTGAATTGAGAGCTTGCAGAGCAACGACTCTTTTAAACAGTTGAACTGGGGGATACTTTGCAGTGGATTTGGAGAGAGCAGATTGCCATCTTATCTTCCCCTTGGCATCACTACTGGGAAGGGAGGATCCTAAGCCTCTGACTACTTTCAAAGCCTTGTTTAATGGCTCTTCTTCTTAGATTTATATATATTCTATAGCACTATGCTAAACTTTTCTTAAAATAACTTGAGTGGTTCCTCTTCCTTGCATGCAAAATGTCGTGACTACAACAGTTATCTTGTAATGATAACTTGTGGCCATGATGTCCTCTTTCAAAAATCTAAGCCTGAAATATTAACTTACTGTGTGACAATTTTAGCAATTTGATATGGAAATATAGACAATTCATAAAGTCTGACAAATTTTTCTGTGATGTTTCAATAGGAAGAAGAGAAAATGTAAAATTTTGCAACACAGATGTTCCAAGTATTGCTTTTCTGTTGATCTCTGTTTTTGTACAGAAACAGACCCCATCAGCAGATTTGTATTGATCACTCTGGTTTCTGCTGACAATGTCTGTGACTGAGCCAAATGCAGCTAATACCAAGCTAATACATGCAGTAGAAACAACTGATACCCATCTAGAAATTTAGTTTAGAAGACACGTTATTTAAGATTTTGCTTAAGTGCTTTCTGTTCTTTAGTTTTTAAAAAGTGAGGGATGGGCTAAATACGGAGTTGGCTGTAATATTAATAATCACACTACAGAATTTACTTTTGGCACCAAAATATTAAGGATTCTGACACGCAAAGTCTAAGAAAACTAAATATTATCTCCTATCTGGTTTGAATAATAATTCTAGGTACTGGTTAATATCCAAGTACTCCTGACAAAATGAGACCAAATATTACATATATTATGCTGATTTTCATAGCCTGGGGAATTTGCATGTACGTTGCTGTGGTGAATTTTAGGACAGATAAATAGGTAGATAGTAGATAGGTAGGTAGTAGAGAGAAAGAGAGTGCAAGAGAGATGATAGATGAACACAATTAAAAATAAGATATTCAGAGTGAAAGGAAAAGAGAGAAGTCAAGGATAACGTGTTATAGGAAGATCTATGCATAAAAAAGGCAATTGAATCTCAAAGTTTAAAGTTTTACATAACATTTCAAGGATCTTAGATGCTATTCCACTCTGGCCTTTCCGTGGATCACCTTGGAATAACCACTATAATATTGAGCTTCCTGCATCTAACTCTTTGAAAGTTATTTAATTGTGGATGTTATAAACTTGAAAAACCTTTGTTCTAATGCTATGTTACCATTAAATACTAAGTATGATGTATACATCAGTTGTGAACATTGGATGTTGTGAGTATCATTTTTTTCCTCTGAAAAGTGGAACCCCTCAGGGAAAGAACCTCAATTAAAACTGGTTCTTATGGGAGTAAATCGAGGGATTACAGATTCAAAGCAACACCAGTGGATAATTTTTGCTTCTCTCATTATGTGCAATTTAATTGATGGTCAAGCTTTATCTCAGTACACAACTAGAATCACATTAGCTTGGAAAATAATTAAAGCACATATGGCCCAATGACCTGAAGTAATTAATAAAGACTCTCTGGGTGTCTAATCCCGGCGATTTTTACCATTTCAGGTGCAGTGACTGTAATGTGTGACTAGGTAAATAAAGATTTTGCTTTATAGAATTATAAGGCTACACACCAGTTAAAAATTGGGACACATGGCCGTGTTGGAAGTTTGGTAACTTCTTGTAAGGTTAAATGTACATTTGGCATAAGATCTAGCAATTACACTCTCGAATATTTATTACAAGAAAATGAAAAATTATGCTCCCACAAACACCTGTACATAAATTTTCACAGAAGTTTCATTTGTAATAGTTAAAACCTAGAAACCACCCAAATGACTCCAAAGGGTGAACATATAAACAAACATTAATGATATATCCCTAAACCAGGATGCTCAGTAATTAAAAGGAACAAATTATAGTTACATGTAACAACTTGCATTGATCTCAAGGACTTTATGTTGAGTGAAGAAAAAGACAATCTGAAAAGGTTATATACTATATGATTCAATTTATATATTATTACCCATAATATTATATATTATTATCCATTATTAATACAAAATTAATAATGAGGGAGAAAAAATCAGTGGTTGCCAGAAGCTAAGAGAAGGAAGATATTTACAGAGTAGTAACATGAGTGCTGAAGTCTCTATCCTGATTATGGTGATTGCTGCATGAATTAACATATGTAATAAAAGTTCATGTAAGTATAAATTCTGCTTAAAAAATTAGTTCTTATGATACTAGTGAAATCCAGTTGAATTAATAGCAGTGTACTAATGTAAATTTCCTGGTTTTTATAATATGCTGTAGTAAGGTAAGATACTTATCATTAGGGGAAGCTGAATGAGAAGTACAAATGAACTCTCTGTATGTGTTTTTTAAATCTCTTACAAGAAGGAACTATTTTAAAATAAAATGAAGTATACATATTTTGAATATATCTTCCAAAAACAATTTTATTTTGAAATAATTGGTCTGAAAATTATTTTTTCTAGCTTTAACTAGATTTTGGTATTGGTAATGGACACAATTTCAAGTTTAAGGTAATAAAAACAGGTCGTAAGTACATGAGCTTTTTTTTTTTATTATTATACTTTAAGTGCTAGGGTACATGTGCATAACGTGCAGGTTTGTTACATATGTATACTTATGCCATGTTGGTGTGCTGCACCCATCAACTCGTCAGCACCCATCAATTCATCATTTATATCATGTATAACTCCCCAATGCAATCCCTCCCTCCTCCCCCCTCCCCATGATAGGCCCCAGTG
>NW_016804208.1:2878375-2931714 GCF_001698545.2 Rhinopithecus bieti | reverse complement strand
GTTCCCCTGGCTAGGAAAACGGATTCCCTTCCCCCTTGCGCTTCCAGGTGAGGCGATACCTCACCCTGCTTCAGCTCTCGCTGGTCAGGCTGCAGCAGCTGACCAGCACCGATTGTCCGGCACTCCCTAGTGAGATGACCCCAGTACCTCAGTTGAAAATGCAGAAATCACCGGTCTTCTGTGTCGCTCGCGCTGGGAATTGGAGACGGAGCTGTTCCCATTTGGCCATCTTGCTCCGCCCCCTGTACATGAGTCTTTTTTTCATTTTGTTTTTCATAAATAGGTGGCAAAAGTAGGACGGAAGACACCAAATGCTGTATAATACTTATGTACTATCAAGTTGTTCAGATAATGAAATAGATACTTCCTGTGTGCTTCCTGTATCTAATATATTACAATATGAAAGTATTATAGGGAAAAATTTTGGCATCATCAAAATATTGATAGGTACTCAAAAAAAGGAATTTTTAGATAACTTCCCAAAATCATCCTGGTGTATCTCAAATTTTGCATCTGACTGTTGATTGATTTAAAATGGGCGTTCACTGAAATTTTTTCAAGATTTCAAAGGTCATACTTTCCAAGTAAGAATTATCTGTTGTACATCTTTATGGTTATAATAGTAGTCTTTGTCTAGGACCATACTGTTTGTGTGTGTGTGTGTGTGTGTCTGTGTGTGTCTGTGTGTGTCTGTGTGTGTGGGGGGCGTGCGAATGTGTCCAGATCTGTCTAATCAACTATTATAGTAAGATGGAATGTAATTCTGCATTGATACTAGCTCCATGGAAATCATCAAAAATTTCTCATTGCATATGCTTATGAGAAGATATTTGTAACATCATCCATTCTTTGTATAATAGGAAAGTACTTGAATGTGTTTCAGGAAATGTGTTCATAAGCTCTTCTTGCTTTTTCTCCTCCAATAAACAGTATCACATCACTGGCAAATCATTTTAGGTCTCATTCCTTTATCTGACTTAAGAAAGTTTTAGGCAATTTCTAATATCATTTTCATCTCTAACATTACACATCTTGTAACTTTAATGCAAAACAGTAATATGTTTAAAAGTATGTGTTTTACTAACAAATAGTTCAAGTCTTAGCACTATTATTCACTATGCGACCTTCCTTAGGAAAGGTATTCAGCCTCTTTATCTTTCTGCTCCTTGGTCTTTCTAACACAGGGAAAATAATGTTTATCTCAAAGGTTTCTTGTGAGAATTAAATGACATTATGTATTTAAAGTATTTTGCAACTGGGTGTGGTGGTTCATGCCTGTAATCCCAGCACTTTTGGTGGCCGAGGCTGGTGGATCACCCGAGGTCAGGAATTTGAGACCAGCCTGGCCAACATGGTGAAACCCCATCTCTACTAAAAATACAAATATTAGCCAGGCGTGGTGGTGGATGCCTGTAATCCTAGCTATTTGGGAGGCTGAGACACGAGAATCACTTGAATCTGGGAGGTGGAGGTTGCAATGAGCCTAGATCCTGCCACTGACTCCAGCCTGGGTGACAGAGTGAGACTTTGTCTCAAAAAATAAGTAAATAAATAAACAAATACTAAAAAATAAAGTGTTTTTCATACAGTAAATATTCTTTATGCATTATTATTATAAATTAAAAGTAGATAACTGGTACCCAAATAGTGCATAACAAGGCAAGTTTAGTCCATTCATTCACTCCGTGAATCTTTGAGGAAAGAAGTAGAAAAATTAATGCAGCTGCCAGCAAAAGAAAATCTGTTCTTCACCAGGGGAGAAAAATCGGAGGAATTATAAGCTGTCCCTTCACTCATTTGACATATATTATTGAATTCCTAAAATTTACTAGCAACTGATCTAAACTCTGAAGTGATAACAGGAACTACTTCCTGCCTTCATAGGGCTTACACTCTAGGGGGGCATGCAAACAAAAAACTGAATCAATAAGGAAAATACATGACATAGTTGATAATGCTATGTGCTAAGGAGGAAAACAATGCAAGGGAAAGGAATAGGATAAGAAGTGAGGGCAATGATTTTAAGTAGGGGGTCAGGAAAGGCTTCCCTGAGAATGCTACAGTTGAGTAAAAATTTGAAGGAATTGAGAGTGGATTCCTAAAACAGGAAGAAGTCACACAAATAGCTAAGTACCCTGTTCATGTGCCATGATTGTTGAATGATAAAAGCCACTTGAAAATGGTTAACAAGTGATTTTATTATGTTGCAAATTATTGCTTAGGGAAAGCAAGTGAGGAACTACTAGAGCATAGGAATCATTGCCTGGTCATATAAGATGAAGATTAAAAAGTGTGTAAGCAAGAATTCCATAGCTTTGTCTTCAGGGGCCATAAATTGCCTCATAGAGAAAATAAAATTATCCAATCCACTAGCATTTTATTTTTATATTCGTGAATTCATATTCTGTTATAGAATAACAAAATAAAATGGATTTTTTTTTTTCATTTTCTCAACTGGGGTCCATAAAACCTAAAAGATCCACCAAAATCAGTTTAGCACTGATAAAACATTCAGTAAAATTGCAGGATATGAAATCAACATATAAAATCAGTAGCATTGCAATACACCACCAAAAACTAGCAGAAAAAGAAATCAAGAAAGCCATCCTATCTACAACAGATTATCTGAAACAGACAAAATGACTAGGAATACGTTTAACCAAGAAGGCAAAATAACTTTCTAACAGGAAAAGTATAAAACAAAAAACATGGAAAAACTGTTTATGTTCATAAATTGGAAGAATACTGTGAAAATCATTATACCACCCAAAGTGATCTGAATATCTAATCAACTCCTACCACCAAACAAATAACATTCTTCAAAGAAATAAGAAAAAAAATTATGGTACAGCATCTTAAAAAACAAAATAATAAGATGAAGAATATAAAGTACTCCATGAATTAAATGACTAGATATAAGATATTTCTGATCTTTAAACTGTCACAGCTAGGATACTTCACAAAGCGTTTCATTATTTAGTACCTATTTGGCCAAAAACATCAGGTCATTAGATTGAAATTATTTTAAGTCATGAGTCTTGTCATATTTATCTTTATATCCACAATGATTTGCATTCCCCTGATAATGTAGTGATGTTGAGCATTTTTTCATATACCTATTGCCATTTGTGTGTCTTACTTTTGAAAAATGTCCGTTCAGCTAATTTGCCCATTTAATCAGATTATTGTTTGTTTGTAAATATTCATTAGATGCATTTGGTCTTTGGTGCCATCGAGAGCTAATGTTTCTTTATTGGTTTTCTGTCTAGATGATCTCTCCAATGCTGAAAATGGTGTGTTGAAGTCCCTAAATGTTATTTTATTGGAATGTTTTTCTCCCTTTAGATCTAATAATATTTTATTTGTATATCTGGATGCTCCAGTGTTGGGCACATATATATTTATAATTGTTATATCATTTTTGCTGAATCAAATTTTATTATATAATAACTTTCTCTGTCTCTTTTTGCTGTTTACTAAAAGTCTGTTTTATCTAAGTATAGTTACTCCCATTCACTTTTGAATTCATTGCATGGAATGTATTTTCTCATTTTTTAACTTTCGGTCTATGTGTGTCTTTATAGGTGAAGTGAAGTTCTTGTAGGTATTATATAGTTGTGACATAGTTTATTATCCATTTATCTACTCTGTGTTTTTTAAGTGGGGGAGATTAATCTCTTCACAGTCAAAGTTATTACTGATAGGCAATGACTTACTCCTGTCATTTTGTTAATTGTTTTCTGGTTGTTTTGCATATCCACTGTCCGTTTATTTCTCTCTTATTGTTTATCAATGCAATTTGGTGGTTTTCTCTAGTGATATAGAATAATTCTTTTCCCTTTCTCATTTGTGTATCTGCTCTTCCAGTGAGATTTCTGCATTTGCATGTTTTTATGATGGTGATTATTATCTTTTCACTTCCAGATGTAGGTTTTTTTTGAGCATTTCTTTTTAGGTTGATCTAGTGGCCAGGAATTCTCTCAGTGTTTGCTTGTATTGGAAAGAATTTATTTCTTCCTCATTCTGAAGAACAGCTTTACTGAATATAGTATTCATGGCTGGTAATTTTTTTCTTTCAGCACTTTGAATACACCTTCCCTTTCTCTCTTGGCCTCTAAGGTTTCTGCTGTGAAGTCTGTTGTTAGTCTAATAAAGATTCCTTTATATCAGGAATAGACTTGATGTTGTTCTCTTGATGTTTTTAGAATTCTTTCTTCATCATTTAACTTTTGACAATTTGATTATAATATGCCTTACAGAGCACGTTCTTGAGTTGAATGTATTTGCAGACCTTTCAGCTTCTTAGATCTGGATTTTCATATCTCTTCCCAGATGTGGAAATTCTTCAGCTATTATTTCATTAAATAGGTTAATTCTGCATGCTCTGCCTATCTTTTCACCTACTGAGGCTTTCACAATATGAATATTGTTTCACTTAAAGGTGGCCTGTAAGTCTTGTAAGCTTTATTCGCTTCTTTTTATTATCTCTCTTTTTTTCTTTGACTGTGTAATTTCAAATAACCTATCTTTGTTCTGCTCAATTAAGTCTGCTGTTGAAGCTCTCTATTGTTATTTCATTCATTGAAGTTTTAGATGAAGTTTTGGTTCTTTTTTATGCTATTTCTTTGTTCATTTTCTCACTTATATTGTGAATTGTTTTCCTGATTTTGTTGAATTGTCTACCTGCATTTTCTTTGTCTTATTGAGTTTCCTTAGGATCATTATTTTGAATTTTTTTTCTGACAATTTGTTGTTTTCCTTTCCATTGGGGCCTTTTTCAGAGAGTTACTGTGCTACTTTGGTGCTGTCATAATTCCACGATTTTTCATGTTTCTTGAGTTCCTGCTTTGCTATCTGTGCTTCTGGTAGAACAATTGCCTCCTCCAAGCTCTGTAGTGTGGATTTCACAGGGAAAGATCTTCACCTGCAGTTGAGTCTTGTTGTGTCTTTCAGGAAGGGTGTGGTAGATGTAGTACTATAGTCATTATACAGCTTCTTCACCTGCATTCAACATGAGCAATAACTGCAGGTACTTCAGTAGGCTAGGCCGTTGAAGTTCATGGAAGTGGTGGTGACAGCATACGTTGTTAAAATCCTTGGTGCCAAGGGCTTTTGGGGTCTTCCCATTATTTTTCTCATAATGGGGAGACTTAGCTAAAGGATGTTTTTGGGAGTCAGGTTTGTTTATTGGTGTGCTTCTTTTTTGGTGTCAGGTGTGTTTATTGGGAGGCAGAATGCTGCTTTAACATAGGCACCAGGCCTATGTGTTTTTGGAGCAGCTCTGCCAAGGTGTCATTTCAACAGGACTCAGTATGCAGCTTCAGCTCAGACTTTTAGGGGCAGGGTTCATCAGTGACTGGGAAGGGCATATGGAACAACTATGACAAAGCACCATTACCACAGGAGGAAATATGTAGGTTTAGCTGAGGCCACAAGAGGCAGCATGCAGCAGTAGCAACTGTGAAAAGTAGATGGAGCAGCTCCACTAAGGCACACTTTCCCCAGGAGGTATTGGGCAGCTTCAGTTCTGACACAAGGGTGCAGAGCACCGTAATTGGTAGAGACAGATGAGACGGTTCTGCCAAAGCCTAATTTCTCTAGGAGGAGGAATGCAGTTTCAGCTCAACAGCACTTGGAAGGAGTAGATGGAGGAGTTCTGCCAAGACACTTTTTTCCCAGGAGGCAGCATTCAGCTTCAGCTTAGGCCCTTAGAGACTGGGCACAGTCACATCTAAGAGAGGTAGATGAAACAGTTATGCCAAGCACACTTTCCCCAGAAGAGTGTACATCTTCAGCCCCAACCTCAGGGGTCTGGGTACAGCTGTGCCTGGGGATTAGGAGGGGTAAATAGGTGTAGCAGCTCCACTGCCACTTGGCCCCATGTAAAAGCAGGTTGCAGCTTAGTTTGGGGATATCGTACCACTGAATGGGGTGGTTTGGCAGCAGCCTTGCCTCAAGGATTAAGGGGTGCTATGGGCACTTGCCCACTTAGCACAACACACTCCAGCAGTAGTTCTATCTCCAAGATGGCAGAGCACAATAGCTGTACAGGCCACAGGGGGCGGGACCCAGGACTGGTTGCTTCTCTGTTGGGAGCACAGTTGTGTAGACCTCAGGCAGCTCCCTCAGGGGGCTGAGTACCTGTGAGGACTGCAGGGGACCTCAGTGGCGAGAACTGTAATTGTCCATGATATTGATGTGGGCAGCTGGGTTCCTCTTGCTTATCTTTTCTCTATAAAGATAATGCCTCCTGGTTCCCAGCTGATCCTGGTTGGGAAATGGAGTAGTGGAGGCCAGATGTCTTCTTCTGTTCTCTATGTGGCTGTCCTGAATTTCTGTGTACACCAGGGTTTCTATTACTCCTTTGACATACTATCATGTTCTCTAATTATTTTTGTTAAAATGTAGTTGTTTATTAGCTGTTTTTGTTGTGGGGAGAAGCACTAAAGTCTTCCAGTCAACTCTTTTGCTGATGTCACTTCTGTTCATAGCATCTTTATTCACTGTTTCTCCAAATTGGAAATAATCCAGATATTCTTGACCCAAATGTCCTTAAACCAAACTGTGGTACATTCATACAATGGAATACTATTCAGCAATAAAAAAGAATGAACCAACTTAAATGAGTACAACTTGACAACACAACTTGAACACAAATAAACACAATTTGAATGAATCTCAAGGTGTTATGATGAATGAAAGAAGCCAGTTTTAAAGAATTACCTCTTTATGAGTTCAGTTATATAGCATTCACTAAGCAACAAACTGTAGTGATGAAGGATAGTGACAACCAGAGGTTAGGTATTGAGGAATGGTGTGACTATATCTGATAGTAGGAGGGAATGTTTGGAGTGATGCAACTGCCCTGTATATGATTGTGGCTACCCAAATTTAGATGTGTGTTTAAACATATAGAACTGTATACACAAAGAAAAAGGTCAAATTACTATGCAATGATATAAAACATGCACATATATACACACATACATACAAATATATGTAATTGTATTTGATTTTTTGATGATCTATCCTCATTTAATCAACCTCTAAAGCCCAACTTTCATGTCAGAAATTATTTTTGAACAAATTCTACCGGTATGTAATGTGGACTGTATATTTGATGAACCTGTAAAGAGAAGAAAAGTATGCCAAGGGTTATGCAATATATTGGCTTAGTACATAGGGATATTAATTTTGTCAGTAAGCCAAAAGGAAAAATCTGATAGAAACATGCAAGTAAGAAAATATAATGAAATATTGACCTATGTACCTATTTTTTGTACCAATAACATGCTATTTTGGTGACTATGGCATTACAGTATAGTTTAAAATCAGGTAGTGTGATGCCTCCAGATTTGTTCTTTTTGCTTACTCTTGTTTTGGCTATGAGGGCTCTTTTTTATGATTCCGTATGAATTTTAGAATTGTTTTTTCTAATTCTGTGAAGAATGATGGTGGTATTTTGATGGGGATCACGTTGAATTTGTAGATTGCTTTTGGCAGTATGGTCATTTTCATATAGACCAATGGAACAGAATAGAGAACCCAGAAATAAACCCAAATACTTACAGCCAACTGATCTTCAACAAAGCAAACAGAAGCATAAAGTGGGGAAAGGACACCCTTTTCAACAAATGGTGCAGAGATAATTGGTTAGCCACATGTAGGAGAATGAAACTTTATCCTCATCTTTCAACTTATAAAAAAGTCAACACAAGATGGATTAAAAACTTAAACCTAAGACCTGAAACTTAAACATTCTAGAAGATAACATTGGAAAAACCCTTCCAGACGTTGGCTCAGGCAAGGATTTCATGACCAAGAGCACAAAAGGAAATGCAATAGAAACAAAGATAAATAGCTGGAACTCAGTTAAACTAAAGAGCTTTTGCACAGCAAAAGGAACAGTCAGCAGAGTAAACAGACAACCCAAAGGGTGGGAGAAAATCTTCACAATCTATCCCTCTAACAAAGGATTAATATCCAGAATCTACAATGAACTCAAATCAGTAAGAGAACAACAATCCCATCAAAAAGTGAGCTAAGGATGTGAATAGACAGTTCTAAAAAGAATATATACAAATGACCAACAAGTAGATGAATAAATGCTCAACATCACTAACGATCAGGGAAATGCAAATCAAAACCACAATGGGATGCCACCTCACTCCTGCAAGAATGGCCATAACAAAAATATCATAAAACAGTAGATGTTGGCGTGGATGTGATGAATAGTGAATACTTCTACACTGCTGGTGGAAATGTAAACTATTCCAGCTGCTATGGAAAACAATGTGAAGATTCCTTAAAGAACTAAAAGTAGAACTACTATCTGATCCAGCAATCCCACTACTGAGTATCTATCCAGAGGAAAAGAAGTCATTATTCGAGAAAGACACTTGCATACACATATTTATAGGAGTACCATTCACAATTGAGAAATCATGGAATCAACCCAAATGCCCATCAACCAACGAGAGGATAAAGAAACTGTAATAACTCAAGAATGCAAAACCAAACATCATATGTTCTCGCTGATACATGGGAGCTAAGCTATGAGGATGAAAAAGCATAAAAATGATAGAATAGACTTTGGGGACTTGGGGGAAAGAGTGGGAAGGGGGTGAGGGATAAAAGAATACAAATGTGGTGCAGCGTATACTGATCAAGTGATGGGTACACCAAAATCTCACACATCACCACTAAAGGACTTACTCATATAACCAAATACCACCTGTACCCAAATAACTTATGGAAAAACAAAAATAATAACATAAAAGAAAATAGAAAATATAATGAAACATTGAGGCAATAAATAAAGCTTTTTTTTTCTTTTTTTTTGGGGGGGGGGGGGACAGAGTCTCGCTTTGTCGCCCAGGCCAGACTGCAGTGGCATGATCTCGGTTCACTGTAGCCTCCGCCTCTTGGGTTCAAGCAACTCTTCTGCCTCATTCCTGAGTAGCTTGGATTACAGGTGCATACCACCATGTCCAGCTAATTGTTGTATTTTTTATTTTTTAGTAGAGACGGGGTTTCACCATATTGGCAGGGCTGGTCTTGAACTCCTGACCTCATGAACTGCCCTCGTTCGCCTCCCAAAGTGCTGGGATTACAGACATGAGCCACCGCGCCCGACCATAAAGCATTCTTCATTTTTCCATTGGCTTCTTTCTCTACAGAAGCTAAACAAGATGGAGAGGAAGTGAAATATCTCAGGCATTACCATAAAAATTATATGAATCAGAACATTGTTTTATCTAAGCAAAAACCAACTCATAGTACAGTGATCAAAGAAGGTAGAAGGGGTCAGAGAAAAGTATAGTTAAAATTAATTATTAAGGTGTATGTTATAGAGCTATTTTGGTGTTGCTGCTTTTTTGTTTTTTCCTGCAATATCTCCTAGCCCCCATAAGTATTCTCAGTAATCAAATGGTTCCTGAAGAACTCTGCAACCATTTATAAAGTACAATGATTTTGAAAGAAGCAGTCTAAAGGCCATGAAATAAATTTCCCAAGGCTATGTTATTTTGTTCTCTATTAATGTGACTTTAAGTGTGGCTCAGAATTTCACCTATGTGCAACATTAATGGGAAAATATCTATTCAAGAGAGGCAATTGTATAAAAATGCTTGTTTAAGAAACCTGATTATTAGACTTCCTGCAGTTAATACAAAATTATACCTGGCTGTTACAAGTGACTTAAATGTTTAGGAAAAAAACGTATTTCTGATTCTACTGACATTTCCACTGCATTTTATATTTATTCAAATCAAAAGGACATTGTAGAATGAGAAAAAAATGACAAGGATGTAGACCCAGCCTTTGACCTTTAGCACAGTTTATCTACAGTTGGATTTGCATTAGAGCAATAACATTAACTACCTATCAAGGTCATGTTAGGTGAGTGATTTAACAGCTTTGCATCTCAGTTTGCTTATCTCTACCAGAGGACATACATTGTCAAATACCATTTCAGAACTTACTGTGTGCTGGCTGCCTGTTAAGCATTTTCACAGTATTCTGGTGAGGTAGGAATTAGGTTCTGGCCTCCTCCACTCTCCCACAACACTTACCATGTTTATCAGAAAACCCTGTTAGCTCTTCCTTCCAAACATCTAGAATCTCACGGTTTCTCACCTCTATCACTGCTGTCATCCTTGTCCAAACTAACACCATTTCTTACCTGGAGTCTCCGTGTCCTTGCCCCATTGGATTTATTCTAAACATAAGAGCCAAAACGATCCTGTTAAAAGATATCAGATTTTGTCACTCCCCTGTTCCAAATCCTCACATGATTTCTCAGATCACTTTGTGTAAAAGTCAAATATCTTGCACAAAAATTGTCAACCTAGATTCGTTTTGAGTAGATTTTGTATATTCTAGGCCCTCTGTATCTCTGGTTTCTCTATCTCTGGATTCAACTAACCATGGATAGAAAATACAGGGAAAAAATAAACAAAGCCAGTACTGAACATGTATAGACTTTTTTCTCTTTATTTCCTAAACAATACTGTATAGCAACTATGAATACCAAGGAATAATGTATATAAATTATATATGTGTGTCTCAAAAAGCAACTTGTCAAATTATAGACTTTTTAATTATATAAGAAATTCCTTACCCCAAATTCTTATAAGGAAAATGTGCATATTATTTATGTAACAAAAATGTTCAACATTCTATAATTTGCCTTTAAAATCTTTCCAATGATGAATACCTTACTTATTCAAGCAAATTCTGCCTGGTACATTATGTCAGTTGGTTTCAGTATAGCATGTGGTAAGAATAGGGCTCTAGAGTTCTCAGCTCTAGAGGCTGACAATGTCAAGAAAGAGTAAAATATTACATAAGAAATTTCTAACCCAAAATTAGTATAGGAAAAGGAGTATATAATTTACACACACACACACACACAAATGTGCAACATTTTGTAATTTGTCTCTAAATTCTAAAGTGAGCCAAGTTACAGAGGCAAGGAGAGTTTGATGAGTGATTCATGGATATTTATGTACTAATATGTCTGCTATTTAATGACTTTCTCATCTTAGGCAAATCACAGGATCTCCCCAAATGACATTTCTTTCCTTAATATAGGGGTAATAATAGTACTTCTTATCTCACAATGTTGTTAAGAAAATCAGAGATAATCAACAGGAAAGCCTTGGCAATTATAAATAAAATATGTTTTACTTTTCCTTTTTTAAAGGAAACCTTACTGTTTAAAGAGATATGAACAGTGTATACAATCAACAGCAATTCTGATTATAATACAATAATCAAGAACATACAAAAAGATATAATAATGGATAATAAACTTTCATTGTTTATATATAAATGCAGGTATCTATATTAAGCAAAATGTTGTAATTAGGAGGTGCCTTAGATAAAATTAATTAACATAATAAATTCTTCACTCAAATCTTCAAGGATTTCCAGCTAACAAGATCATCTCAAAGATAAAATGATAAAGCAACTTGCCTTTCAAAAACTGACCTAAACAACTAGGATAGAAAGAAGGTATTCAAGAAAATTGTGATATTTCTCTGAGTATTTTATTAAATGCCAAATAAACAAAGTAAAAATATTTTAGAAAGAGCTAATTTAACACATCTTCTGATATTATTATTCACAAAAGCATTTAATATGTATTTTTTCTCTTAAATCCTATGTGGTAATGATTATGATTTAGTTTCTTGTCTTCATTTACTAAATAAAGATCCCAAATTTCCAACCAAACATAATTTTCCAGTTAAAAATGTTAATCAAATTAAATGCAAAATGCAATCAACTAGTAATTATGAAGCATTCATATATATGGTGAACTAGGTTTCCAGAGGATAAAACAAAAGGAAAAATACTAAATTATTGCCTCAAATCATAATATATGAGTGGGTTTAATATGAAAATAAGCTCAGAAAGTTGCATAAAAGAAGGTTGCTAAACTTAGTCAATAGAAATAGATAGGCCAAGAGTACAGTGAACACATTATCAGCTTCAGTGAATGGTATAAACTTTTCTGCCTTTATCTCAAAGGATAAAGATACTGAGACGGGAGTTGAGTAAATGAATTAGGCTAGCTTAATGACTTTGAGAAAGGCAGTGATGAGAGGTGAATCACAGCAGGTTGCTTGGGACAACATTGTTTAGAATCTGGAGTATAAGGTTTAGATGTTTTAACTTTATGCTGTTGTCAAAATGGAAAGTCACTTAAACATTCTGAGAAGGGTTAAAATTTTATTACAGTAATGGTGAAAAAATTGAGACAGAAATGTCACTTAAATGATTTTTTTTCTTTTTTAAGAATGTGAACAAGATATACCCAACCTATGTCATAACTATAGTGGTATTAGCAGGAAGAAAAGAAAATATGCACGTAAGAAATCCTGAGGAAATGGACTCATTAGGATTTAGGAACATAGACATTAAGAGGGAAGACAGAATTCGCCATTGATGAATGAAAGCTTTCAACTTCAGGCAGTTTTGAGAGTTATCAAAGAATATAGACTTTGAGTATGTAATGGGGTCTAGGAGAGTGTTTCACAAATTTGTTGGGTTTAAAGTAGCAGAACATTTAAGTGGAAATATTCAGAGAGTCATTACAAATACAGAAAATACAGACTAAATCCCCCAGAAAGAAGCTAGACTAAAAAGAATAATTTAAGCATCCTGGGCACAGAAGTGAGAGTTGAGGCTGTGAACCTGACTGATTTCTAAAGGAAGGCCAACAAAGAAAATCTCACCCAATGAAAACTTGGAGAACATCTAATCATTGTCTATGGAAATTTGGAGAGAAATCAAATAGAGTTAAATATTTATTATAAATTGAGGGGAAGCAATATTTTTAAAAAGAATGAAATGACCAGTTGTGCTATACATTACAAGGAGGTAAAAGAGGGTGGGACAAAGAAGAGAAGACTGGATTGACAATCAGAATGACTCTGTTAATAGATTATGTCCAAAGACGACATCCAGAAGAAACCAGAAGAAAACCAGATTATAAGGTGTTAAGGAATTGGTAACTGATAATCAAATGGAGGAAGAAAATAATGCATTATGCTTTCTAGAATGTTTGCAAATCAACCTTTTAACTAATCAGAAACTTATTAAATCACTTATATTTAACCAGAAATTGGAAATGTCACTGAAACCTGGATTACACACAGCCAGCCATAACAGAGTTATGCTCTGGCTGCTGAAGTAGGGTTGAGGAGAGAGAATCGGAGTAACAAATGTGGTGAGAGTCCATGTAAGGAGATCCAGCCTAGTATCTGAAGGTCAGGGTAGGCTTCTCAGAGGTAGTTACTGTTGAGAAATGGAGGCAGATATAAGAAAAGAAGAAGAACTGGGGAAGACAGATAGCTCAGGTAAGAGAGAAAGAATATCAAGTAGCTGGAATATGGCCCACATCAGGATCCTGGAAAGGAAAATACTTTGAGGGAGTTAGTGAGAAATCAGGAAAGTGATGAGAGGTAAGGATTAAAAGGAAATCATGGCCTTGAAAGTGTTGCTAACAAATTATAACTTTCCCTTGAGTACACTGACTAATGGGGTTCTAAGTAGGGGGTTGATATTTATCCTAATCACAAGAGTAGCCTTGCTATTCCCTTAGTTTATGGAAAAAGGCAAAGGCAAAGAAAATGAACCAAATCAAATGGCAATCAAGGGGCAACAATCGATGTTAATTTCTTCTGGTTTTGAGATTTCCCATGCTTCCAAGCATGGAAATTTTGAACCTCGTAAATACGCTAAACTTTAGATTCATGTTACTGCCTACCTTTAATGAATTAGGAAAAAAAAAAAAATCTGAGTGGTCTCTTTAATTAAAATGTGAACAACTTTAAAACTTCTGGGATGATTATTCATCATGCAAAGAACTTTATTTGGATGCAAGGCCTTAACCAGTATGACTCTGAGCAAGCCAATGGGAACAAAAGGAGCTTTGCTCAACAAAAGATTAACAACTAATAGTAACTTCCAATCACAAAGATGCTAAAGGTGACTCTTCTATGCATTTGAAGATACAAAATTTCTCCACAGCAGTAGAAAAAATTCTATTGCCAGAATATATCACAAGTAAAAATTGACTATGGTGCAAAATAACCAATCACTTGGAAATCAATTGCCTATACAGCTAGCTAATAAAAACAGAAGAAATAACACATGTTTTCCATTTAATTATGTCATTGGCTTATGCTTCAGAGTTCTAAAAAAGCATCTTTAAATCTTGTATAACAAAAATAAACACATCAGTGTACCAATGCTATATTTTACTGGTACATTCTAGACAATGTACTAATACCCATAATTTTCAAAAATGACTGGCTAGGGATGGAGAAAGGGAGAGGGAAATCAGTGGTTCAAATAAAAACTTGAACAAACAAAACAACTATTTTTAAAATTACTGAGAGCTGGTTATTAGGGACATGGTTTCTTGAACTGAATTATCACATTTAAAATTCGTGACCCAAAACTGTTGCTCTTCTCAGCTGTGCAATTGACACCCACCAGCATGGTGTGTGTTGGAAGTAGAGATGCCTTTTTTAAGATCTGTTAATTTAACTTATGCAAATTAATTGGCTGAAACAGAATTTTACCATTTGGATGTCTTTATTAACTGAAAAGTCAGGTGTTGAAATACTTTTAAATCCTATTATTCTGTTCTTCTGCTGGTGTAATGTGGGCAGATTCTCACTTGTTAATTATATTGTGTATAAAAATAAAAAAATTCAATTGAAAGAAATAAAATATTCTATATCAGTACTTCTTTGCATGTAAACCTATTCTGCCCACAGAGAAATACAGCATTTGCTATCACAAAACCAGCCTTGTCCTGGTCATAATCCCAGAGTCACAAGTTATTATGACAGAACTATTTTCTTTTGCAATATACTGCTTTCTACTATAAGTAAATAAAATATCTTGTTACTCTACCATCAGCACTCACCATTATGCAAATACTGCTTAAAGATATCTACACAGAAACTCTCTAGAAAAATCATAACAGAACTCAATTCTTGTCATTTTAGAGTAACTTTCCAAAATAATGTTCTGATATCATTTAATGTGCAATTCAGAATTCCTGTTTTTTAGATTACACATCACTGCAAATTATTTCTTTAGAAATATTCCCTCCCAACCCCTTAACTTACTGTAATAGTGTTAAATTAAAAGACTTAGTTTCAACTCACAAGTTATTCCTAAAATTTATAATGATATTTACTTGTGAGAAAATGTGATATCACAAATAATATTTCACAGAGCTGAGTCTTCAAATATGTTAGAGATAGAGAACTCTACACTCTAGTTAAATACCCCATTTATGTATCTCTATCTTTGCTATGGATTTTAAACACCAAAAGAGGTTTCTACAATTTCTATTCTTATTTATATTTATAAAACTAATGCTGAAAATCACCATATATATTTTTGCAAATTAGATGTATCATCTTATACATTTTTATTTCTAGATTGTCATGTTCTTGAGAATCTTTTGGGCATTGTAAAAGTGAATATGAATTTTGCTTGAAAGTACAGTTTGTTGAAAGCTGAAATGAAGATATTAATTCTTATCTCACATATAAGCAATTGGAAAAATACAAATAATATTTATGAAGTAAATAATTATGATTCAGTAAGTGTCTTAATAAATAACAAGGACAAAAACCAACACTATAAGGTAAAGAACATTGTGATTTAAATTGATTGAAGGGTCTTTAGAAAATATTTAAGGACTGAACAAAAACAAATTCAATAAAATATAAGAAATAGCTATTTAGGAATTAAGTGAGGGAAGAATGGCGCAAAAGGGAAGGCTGGCGATCAGTTTGCAGCTGAGCTGTCACTACTGAGTGTTAGTGACTTGAGTCACAGTCATCAATAAGGCAGACTATTTGGTGCATGTCTGAAATAGAGGCAAGGTACAATCAAGACAAACAAGACATCCATCATGTTTTCAATACCCAGAGACTCTATGCTGTAAGTTATCTCTGTCTCAAACTGCAAGGATAAAAAAGCTTAACAGCCCTAGGAGAAGATATTGCCACATGTGGAAATGGTTTAGGAAAAAGACTCCACTTCCCAGAGGCATTGGCAAAATGCTTGCAACTCATGCAGATGAGGAACAAGAGGAAGGTAGGGAAGTCTTAAAAATGGAAACTGTAGCAAGATGAAAAGAATTCAGGATAATGCATTGGAAAACCAAGAGGGTTTGTCTTTTGATGAAAAACATGAACTCTACACAAATTTTAAAAAAAGGCTTATGGGCCCTTCAAAATGGACCCAGGGACCCTAGTGCCTGGAAACCCTAACTTGCTAACACTGTTGTCCACCAAACACAGTTTTATGAGTAAGTGGATTAACTAGTAGCCAATGAAGAGGAACATGAAGGAGAATTTGTCTGAGATTTCTTTTATTCCTTCTAATGTCATGCTAATATATTAGAAAGCTCCACAGATGGGGGTAGCATTACAACTTAAGGGTAATTAACTGAATTACATTATCTCATATATATTTATCTTTCTCTTAAATCTATATTCAAATTCCCATGTAAGTTGTTATCTCCCAGCACCCATTTTAGACATTAATTTTACACAAAAGTTAATTAATTTATTTATGTAACAACTAGTGATTTCTCTGTGCCAGAGATGGTATCAGCACCTCAGACAATGAGTAGTCACTTAAAGAAACAGGAAGCCTTTTTTATTGAAGTTTAATGATCATGACAGATATTTGTCCAATAAATACAGAATAAAGTAATTTGAAATTTCAGTTTATTTGAAGTAACAGATAGGAAGATATAAGGGCAAAAGCAAAGGAATCTGATGAAGTATCAGGGCATATGGCATGTAAATGGGGAAGAGATGTGTGATGAGGAATTAAACTGGTGAAGATATGAAGTGGAATGAAATTCTAGACAGGAGGATGGGCAGGCCTAATACCCTGAGATTGGGGAAAACATTCCAGGCAGAACACAATGCAGATAGTACAGGTAGTAACAAGAAGAACATTTGCAGATGTGCCCTCCTTCAGGGGCTTACAGGTCATGAGGTCTAAGTAAGGTCTTTGAGCATTAGCTAAATAACTGACAAATGGTTTTAAGAAGAAAGGTAACATGACTGGACTATAGCTGCACTTGATGAAGATAATTCTGGCTTGACAGGCAAATGGATAAAGAAAGCTTGAGGTTGCAGTGGGGTCATCAGTAATATTTCAGTAAGAGTGCTTAGGAGGTTGTTACACTAGAGTGACACTCATGGCTATGCACATCCTTTTCTTCATTTCCCCAAGCTTCGAACATTGAGTAACCCAGACATGCATCCAGTGCCCTCTTTTCTTCTTTTTGTGTGCTTACTATATGAGCACTCCTCAACTATCATGGTTTAAAAATCATCTAGATCCCGATTTTTCCAAATTCATGTCTCTGTCTTGAACCTAACACTTGAACTCCTGAAATTAGCTCCATTTTAACTTCCAATATGCATTTACAATTTAACATGTCCAATTCAATTCTTGATTTGGAAACCTCCACATTTGGTCTTCCTACACTTTTTCCACCTGAGTAACTGGGAGCTTTATTTTCCAAGTTGCTAAGCCAATGTTGTTAGTAGACTAATCTCTTTTTCTCACAACCTGCATCGAATTCATCAGCAAATCTCATTGTTAGTAAATGCACAATCCAATCTAATTTTGCCATCTTCACTTCCAATACCCTAGCCAAAGCCATTAAATTAATTTCTTACACTTTGATTATTTTGATAGCTTTTTTTTTTTTTTTTTTTTTTGAGATGGAGTTTCACTCTGTCGCCAGGGTGGAGTACAGTGGCAGATCTCAGCTCACTGCAACTTCTGTCTCCTGGGTTCAAGTGATTCTCCTGCCTCAGCCTCCTGAGTAGCTGGGACTATAGGTGCGTGCCACCACACCCACCTAATTTTTGTATTTTTAGTAGAGGCGGGGTTTCACCATGTTGGCCAGGATGATCTCAATCGCTTGACCTCATGATCTGCCCGCCTCGACCTCCCGAAGTGCTGAGATTACAGGCATGAGCCACTGCACCTGGCCGATAGCTTCTTAAGTAATCTCATTTTTTTGCATTTGCACCACTAAATTCTTTCTCAACAAAAAGACTCTAAGTCATACAATATGATATATTTTCTCTTCTCAAAACCCTCTAGTACCTTTATAATATATTCCTAATGGAATCCAATATTCGTACTGTGGCAACTTACATTTCCAAAATGTGTCTGCAACAACACTTACCATTTCACATGCTCTTCAGTAATACGATCTTGCCTCTTCTCCATTAAGAGATTGAGTTTATCTCTACATTCCTTTGCTTCTGAGGGGCTTTGTGACTGCTTTGAGAAATAGAATATGGCAGAAATGTTGCTGTGTCAGTTTTAGACACAGCCTTAACTAAATTGACAACTTCCCCTTCTTACTTCTTGGGATGCTCAATTTTGAAGTTTATTCTTGGGACGCTCTCTCTTAAAAACCCAGGCCCACTTTTATAATAAGCTCAAGACACATAAATAAGCCACACATGGGCTCTTTGTCTGACAGCCCTAAATAAGCATCTAACAGATAACCAACACCAACTCAGACAAGTGACATGGACATAAAGCCCATTGAATCCTCATATGACTGCAGACCCAGCTGAAATCTGACTTACATCCTAAGAAACTACAAGCAAGAGCCTCACTCTCAGTTGACTCAGCTTACGGAACCAGAGAAGATAATGATAAATTATTTTAGGTAATTTATTGATAAATCATAACAGATAACAGAATATTTATCATGACCTACAAAACCTTACTTTATATGGCCCATCGATAACTCCACGATTTCATCTCTTATCATTTTTCTCCTTATTTACCTCATTCCAATCACACATCAGACTGCGCTCCTTAACATTCTTTAGACATGCCACGCATCTGTGTTTACCTCAGGACCTTTGAATTTGCTCTTCTCTAATTATAAGTGTTCCTTCAGATAGTTATTCTTATGGCTAGCTTCTCTACCCTTTTCACTGATCTGTTCAGGTATCACCTTATTAAAAAACTTTTCTGGCCTGGTGCAGTGGCTTATGCCTGTAATCTCAGGACTTTGGGAGGCTGAGGTGGGTGGATCACCTGAGGTCAGGAGTTTGAGACCAGCCTTGTCAACATGGCGAAACCCCATCTTTACTAAAAATACAAAAATTAGTCAGGCGTAGTGGTGGGCGCCTATATTCCCAGCTACTTGGGAGGCCAAGGCCTGAGAATCCCTTGAACATGGGAGGCGGAGTTTGCAGTGAGCCGAGATCTGCTGCTGCACTCCAGCCTGGGTGACAGAGTGAGACTCCATCTCAAAACAAACAAACAAACAAACAACAACAACAAACAAAAAAACCTTTTCCTTAACCAATCTTAAAAGAACAACAACAAAAAATAGGTCCATTTATCTTCAGCATTTCCTTTGCTTTTGCTTCTTAATTTGTTTTAGCCTTCCTTTTCGCTCCAGATTTAATGGAGTATACTTGACAAATAAAATTTGTGTTTTAATGTGTGCAATGTGATGTTTTGCTTTTTTGTAGTGAAAATACTTAAGGTCTATTCTCTTAGCAAATTTCAAGTATGTATAATACAGTATTATTCACTATAGTCACCATGCTGCATATTAAATGTCCAGAAATTATTCATCTTTCAAAAATAAAACTTTTTACCCTTTGACCAACATCTCCCCATTTTCCCCACTGCTCAGGTTTATCCTTTTTATAGGGCTTATTATTATATGCCATGTTACATTTTCCTTTGCTTGTTTTTATTAATTGTTTATGCATTAAAATGCAAGTACTCTGAGGGCAGAACCATTTTGTTTTACATTTTTACTGCTGTAGCTCTAGCACCTAAAAAACTAAGCTGGAAGCTCAATACTAATTTTTTCAATGAGCAAATTAATATTAATGGAGGATGGTTGGATGAATGGAAAGATAAGTGGATGGATGATGAATGAATGGGTACATGGATAGATGGATGAGTGAATGAATATGAAGCGGTCGTAATAAAATGGTAAATTACATGATTTAACCTTAAAAAGCCATTAAATAAAATGATAGCATTTTGCTGAATTGCAGTGGTTCTTACTCCATGCTTGATATTCTTTTTACATTCAGACAAGTGTTTCTGTAGTTAAATAGATGACCACAGTGAGATTTTACAAACTAATGTAATGACACTTGTGAAGAGCAAGGACTGACATCGCTTATCACTCAGAAGAGGTAAGTTTTAATGGGAGAGAGAGAGAGAAATGTGAGTACTCTGGGCATAGCTTCCCAGGAGGCCTGCCTCAAATTATTCAATGACCAAGGGAAAAAGACTAGGTGACTATGATGCAAAATGAAATATTTGGTGGGAGATACCAGAAGACTTTCAGACAGATTGGGAGGGGTGCCAAAAACAGCAGAAATATCATATTTTGAATAGTGAAGCCATTATGTCCAGAAAGGTTGAATGAAACAGATTATTTTCGTGTATAGAATCAAACTCAATATCCAGAGCACAAAAGGCTTAATTTACCTTTTTGTGCCTCCAACGTCAGGCAATTAGTTGAAACCAAAATCAGTTTGCTGAGAGCTGGGCTTTGACTCAAAGAAACCACAAGTTTTGGCTTGGTAGTTGTAGCTGCATTCACTCTGTTGCTAGGAAAATCAGGAGAAACAAGTTATGCAAAAGGGTTCCAAGGTTCTGTCCCTTGCATTTTCCTTACAAAAACAAATGGTACTCATCTTTCTGTTGTTGTTGTTTCTTGGTTTTGATTTGTTTTGTTTTTTGTTCAGTCAGCATTGTGTTCTTAAGCTACAGAACTCTTTTTTCTCTTGAGAAGCCAAAACAAAGTCCTTGAAAGGTGTTATTTTAGCGTGTGTGTGTGTGTGTGTGTGTGTCTGTGTTTGTCATAATGGTGCTTTTTGACTTTTGGAATTCTGGGGAGTTTAAGAAAAAAACAAATGCAAAATATCAAATGACTTAGACATTATTACCAAGAATAGTATTTATTGTCACATTTTATAAATGTTTCATTGCCTGCCACAAGCTTTTAAGGTTGACATGAGGACTTCAGTTCAAAATTTAGGTAAGGCTTCAAAATTCGAGAAAATGTCTGTAATTATACAGTTCATGGTCATATTTCTTTCATAAAGAATAAAGTTAACTCTTACTTCTTTTTGGTAACACTTATCTGTAGTTAGTACATAGACACTAAATAGTTTATGTTGCTTTGTGTAGTAATTAAGGTCTGTACAACAAAATATAGTGACAATAACAGATTTGGTAACTAGGTTAACCTGAATTAGCAACCCATATCTGCCACTTACTAGCTGTATTCCCTTGGGAGTGTTATTTTTAGTTTTCTCATTTGTAAAATGGAGATAACATTGTATATCCTCTGGGAGTATTAAGATTAATGACATGTCAAATGCTTAGCACAGTACATGCCACACAGTTCTCAGTTGTTATTCTTAAAATTCAATTCTGTTTCTGCATACTATTCATGCTTATGATTCCAAGTAAATAATAATTCATATGTGCATTCCACTGCAATTCCTCATTTCTTAAAGCCTTCAAAGAATTGCTTTATATACAAGGACATAGAAATCTGCATTAAAATAAGAATCAGCAAGGCATGAGGTTTTTGCTGAGAGATGAAGGTCATGGGTTTTTCTTTTAGCACAGATTTAAGAGAAACAGCTCTAAGCCAGAAGAACTCCACTGCTTTCCCCTCTGCTTTGACTTTAGAGGCAGGCAGGCTTGTAATACAGAACCCTGTGCACCACAGGATTGGTTTGGCAGGCGAGCCATTTGCTATTTCTGAAGCATATATGTTGCTTTCTGTTTCTAACATGCCAGAGGCTCTTCTCATTGCCAAAATTTCTCCTTTGTCAAGCTCCGTAGGAAACTGATGTAGTCCATGCTCAAAAGACATCCAATAAAAAGCTATGAAGCTGCCACTGATTCACATCTCCACTGGAGGGAAAAAAAAGGAGTTGCAGGATGTCAGGTCAGTCTTAAAAAGTTGTGCTTGTGTTATTACAAAAGGCTAAGGATTCAGCTTTTAAAATATCCCTCTAGGGATGGTAGCTCTGTGAGGGAATGGAAGATGCCATTGAAAAAAGGCTACTATCTCTGTCTTGCTTTTATAAACCCTTTATAGTTTTCCTGAAAGGTAATATCATGCTGTTGTGAGATCTTCTGGCAGAATGTGGGTTTCCATTTGTGATTTCTCATCAATCATTTTATCCCACTAAATAAGAGCAGATAGGGTTCCATTTCCCACCCCCACCAAAGACCACAGACACATCCATTTTAACCACCCCACATGTAAAAGCCTTGAAAGCAACAGTACTCCAAGAAATCACTGTCTTTACTGTGAAAACATTTCAGTGCTCATGAGCCTGATCTTATCAAAGCAGTATGTAGAAGTTTACAAATTGTTTATGGCCATTTTTTCTTCATATTTGGGAGGAAAATGCATCTACCCTTTTTAAATGCGTTTTGTATTAGTTACTGTACAGGAAAATCTGCTACAATGAAAATACTTCAAAATGCTGAGGTTTAAATGAGATTGGAAAATATTTCTCTTTTATTAAGAGTTCATGGCTGAGAAGGCTACAGTGGCAGGGGCCCATACCCTTCTGTCTCTGCCATTGCCCAGGGTGTCAGACACACCTGTGCGGCTGAAGCTGGAAGCCCCCATGATTGGGCTCCAATAACATAGGGTAGGAAAAGGTATACCAGAACAAGCATTTACGTCCATAAAACTAGGAAGTTACCTCCATCGTTTTCACTCACACCCCTTCTTGCCCTAACTTATTCACATCTCCTCAGCAAGGTGCAATGGAGTCTGGGAAATAAAATCTTTGGTGGACAGCCACATTCTCAGCCAAATCCTGATCAGGAAATAAGAAAGGAATGTTGAATTACTGAAAATAAAAAGATGAGAATTGGTATTGTTGGATATTTGACCATCTCTTCTGTGACTATGGTCTGGGAGACTATGCTAGAAATGTCCCCTGGCAAATTTAATTGCAGTCCTAGGAATATCTCCTTGTAGAATATCAAGTTGCCTTAGTCTGGAATGTTGAAGGAGGCAAACTTTTGGATTAATGATCTGACAAACTATAGGGGTTTGATATGCTTCTTACAAAGTTTCCTCTTACACACACACACACACACACATACACACATGCACATGCACACAATGAGGGAGGGGAGAAAAAATGGTTTGTGCTGTTGTAACTAATTAAAGAAAAAAAAGAACGTAGGTAAATTTTCAATCAGATTTTAAATAAATGCCATTGTTAGTGGAGACGGATTTAAAAGTATTAAAAGTCTATCTATGAACCACATGTCATATGCAACCGCAGTCATATGAAGGAGAATAGGTAACCAGAAACAAAACAGGAAAGGATTATGTACTCTTAACATACTACATTCAACTACAGTCTTAACAAACCAGAACAGTTGCCAAAAAAAGAAAAGAGAAGAAAAGACTATGACAACCCATCTGACTTTGCCAGACTGAGAACTAGATGCAAAAATGATGAGGGGGAAAAAATAAAAGCAGCTTTCCGTCAAGTGCAGAAAAGTTACAATTTTATCCAGGCAGAGTGAAAATTCTGTCCCCAGCCTTTGTCAACAGCTCTTTCTCACTTGTATTGGGAGACTCTGCCAGCCTGCGTCACTGCAGGGTATAGGCATGTGCAGTGCTTCCTCACTCCCTGGAGTGCTTACACATCTTAGGAAAGCACTGAGAAAAGTGCTAAGACAAGGCTTACCATGCTGAGAGTGAGGGTGTTCATGAACTATAGTGTTAAAAGAAGAACTTCAAACTGCACCTGACTCTATAGTTCAATCAAAAAATCCAAAGGGATAGAAGATGAGACCTAATTTCAGGCCCATAAAACATCATCAAAGAACTTTGAACATAATTTGCAAATTGACTGACGAGTAAGGATTTTTTATATCAACCTGACCCTCTTACTGAAATCTGGAAGGAGACTTACTAGCACCCATGTGGATGGTGGTAATTATGTATATGAACTAGTTTTGAACCGGACAGATCTTCTGAACTCAAACATAAAAACAGAAGCAACAACAAGCCTATTAATAGAAGCTATAGAAAAGGGGATGATGCCTTGATGATTTTGCAGATGTACATATCTTTAGAAAAAGTCTCTGTTAATACCACTAGGGAGCTACAAAGAAAGAGCACCTTGAATCAAAAACAGAGATACAATGGGAATTGACAGGAGGGTGGGAAAGGAGGAAGGAGGAAGAAACAGAAGAGAGAAAACCTAAAATACAAAATAAACATTAAAATCTTTGGAGGCTAAGAAAGTTTGAGATAGATAAAATGACCACTTAGATAATACATTTAATATTTTTACTCATAACGCACAGGAAAATTTTTTTAAAGAGGAAAATAATAGATAAATAATTTTTAAAAGGTAACAGGCATTCAATCTAACAGGAAGATTATAGAAATTCTATCAAAGACTTATCAGTTTTCAGTGGAAGAAACCATGAATATAGAAATAAAGCAATAATTACAAATAACTAACATATATAAATTATTTACCATTTACTAAGTGTCATAGTCCATTCCTGCTGCTCTAAAAAATATACCTGAGACTGCGTAATTTATAAAAAACTAAAATTTGTTTTGCATATTTCTAAAGCTTAGGAAGTTTAAGATCAAGGCACTGGCAGGTTTGGTGTTTGGTGGGGCCATTCTATCAATGGCGTCCTTGTGGCAACTTCCCCACATGGTAGAAGAGCTGGAAGGGCAAAAGTGATGAACACCGTGTCCTCACATGGCAGAAGACATAAAATGGGGCTAAACTCACCCCCTCAAACTCTTTTGTAAATCAAATCACTAATCCCATCCATGACAACAGAGCCCTGGTCTCCTAATTACCTCCTGAAGACCCCACTTCTTAATACTGTTACATTGGACATTAAGTTTCAACATGACTTTTGGAGGAAACACAAACATTAAAACCAAAGCCCTAAGTATCTAACATTATCTCATTTAATCTCCAGGAAAATCTGATTAAATATATTCTTACCTCTATTTAATAACTGATGAGAAGAAGTTTGCACAGAATTTTAAATAACTCATCAGAGTCAGTAGGTGGCAGACCCTGCAAATCTGGTCTGTCCACTTCTAGAGGTACACTTCTAGAACTTTATGTCTACTTCACTTGACTTCATTATGGAAATGAAGAAAAATCTGAGTCTAACATTTGAAAGGGTTTTGTGCATTCCAGTGGAAAAGTAAAATTAAAAGCAGTTCTCTGTAGATATATCCTAGGGCTGAAAAATGTTTGAATTTCAACAAGTAGAAAAAAAAATCCTGAAGGCATTTATAAAGAAAAAAAAATAGGTTAGCTACAAAGAAAAAAAAAAGACCGGTTTCAGAAGTCTATTTCTTGACGTGAAACACAAAAAAGACACAGGAATTTTGAGGGGTAAAGTTTAGGATCTAAGAGGTCCCTGCCTGAACAAGTTATCATTCATATGTAAGAAACTCAGAGAAAAATGCTCAGTTACTCAAGGACTCTTGAGATACTCTCTCCTTTGTAAGAAGATTATTGCCTAATCTAACTAGTTAATATAACTGATAAATGTCAAAAATAAAGTATTTGAGTGGGAAAACTGTTGTGACAGAGTAGGCTCAAAACAATGGATTGAGAACGTGAATTAATGTGAACTATCTCTCCGTGTTTAAAGGACAGTGACATGCAGTTAACCTGCTTTGGCTCTTAGACCTTTTCCTGGTTCTCCCTGATTAGTATTTTCATGGTTTCCTCTTGCTGGTATGGTTTCCCCTTTCCTATGATGGTAGTTCATCAATAAGCTCAAAATAAATGATGATAGACAGATAGATAGATAGATAGATAGATACATAGATACATAGATACATAGATTTAATAAGGCATTGAATTTCCTTATCTGAGTACTAAACTAGGCTCTCAACCATGTGAATTTCCATTTTTACTTTGAATGCTTATAAGAAATTTTTCTTTGTATGCATCATATATTAACTATGGTTTCAAATCATCAGGATCCTTGAATTCATATAGGGGCTTTGAGACACTATTTGGTTGATAGGTGTTAAGGGCCAGGACATCAATGGACCAGACCTCTAAAAACTGCCCTCCATGAAAACAATTATTTTTTATTTGGATTTGAAAGTTTTTGAAACTGTAGGTGCTCTCCATTAGTCCTTTCTGATGATGTTAATCATGTCTGAAATGAGATGTATGTTGTTTGGTGAAGGCTGGTAGTTGGAGAGAGGAGGCTGACAATGGGGAAGACTGAGCAATCAATATGCAGTATAAGGTGAAAATATATACATGTGCATTGTACAGTTTTGCTTCTTGCTATGGAGTGTGAGAACTGGAATGGTCCCATGTCACTGCCAGACACCATAAGAACAATGAATTTTCCTGAAGTTCTCTAGCCATACTAATCACTATTCTTCTGTCATTCACTAGAATGCAGAACACATCACAACTATTAATGTAGCAGTGAATGGTCTGGCATTGGGTGGGGGAGGTAAAAGAAGTAAATGGTATAAAATGACTGACAATAAGTACTAAAAGTACATATTAAAATTACTGTATAGTTATGTGCAAAATAATATTTAGGTATTGATTATAAACTGAATGGAAAAATAAGTTTGAAGATTTCATATGGTATGTAAAATTTTAGAATTCAAATTAATAAAATTCTCATAATCTAGGTCTATAATTGACTAGACCTGTGTTAACTTAGACTTACAAATAAGGAAGGTATTAGCAGAAGAAATTAGGCTAAGTACATTGTTTTGAAAAGGATAACTTTACATCATTGTCTTTAATCATTAGCGATATATAGATATACATTTGTATTTAATATACTGAAAGACAACTATGGCTAGTTTACAAAACATTGATAACTTCCACATAACCTATGTGAAACACCAGAAAACAAAACATAGTTTCTCTGAAGAAAATCAAAAGAGAAGGAAATGCGAAAAATAGTATAAGATGAGAACAATGATTGACAAACCACTTGTAAATATTAAACAATAAATATAAAAGGGTTGACAGTGTTGGAATTTTCCCCAGTTCTCTGCTCCTGGAAAATAGCACCAGTTAAGAAATCCCTGACGGTGTTTTATGAAAACGGGTTACAGCAAAGAACCACCTTTCCCCACATAACTTAGCTAACAGTCTAAGTTATCTTTCCCCACACAATTTAGATAACAGTATGACCCCCTTGCTGTCCGTGGCAAGGCCAGATATAGACCCTTTAAGTTCCCATTGTTTATCTTATAAATGATTAGCTGAACTATTTATCCTCAAAACTATCTACACATAGATATAAACATGTACTGGTTGGTTAAAAACCACCTGTCACCTGTAAAAGCACACCACCTATAACTTCTCTGTTCCTCTCTATAAATCTAAGGCAAAACCAAGCTGTGAGACTCCCTGATCTTTGGATCTGGGGTTCTGTTCCTGTTTCAGCAGCCTGACTAAGACCAAGTCCCTTAGTTGTTTGTTTTCTGTCTTTGTGTTGTGCCGTAACCTGGATAGGACTGGAAGCCCATCTCAGGACCCCCACCTTCTCCCCTCAGCGACTGAGGTCTCTCCAGCCAGTTGTGCCCACAATTTGGGCATCCCACAGTGAAAGCAGTGCCTGAGTCCTGTGCTCCGGACATTGTTCATGACAATATGGTAAAGATTCGATGGTAATTGTTTGTTTTACTGCTCTTTTGGTTTGGTTGCCAGCTTTTGTTTAACCTTGTTACTAGAGGAAACTCCAATGCACACCTTGACCCCCTTCAAAATCCCTGTGAATTATGTGTTTTGCCATTATAGCAACAATTCAGTTCATTATCTCCATTTGGCATAGTTTTACTAAGGATTGTGTCTCTCACCACAAGTTAACTCCTCCTGCTCCTTCTTTATCTCCAGCAAATTCACACAATTTCCTCACTCAAAACCATCTTTGAATACCATCACTGCCATTTTTCTTACCAACGATTCCTCCTTATTCTGTGTTTTTCTTTGTTCACTTTTGGACCTTACTCCTCCTCTTTACCCTACCCTGGTTCCATTAAATTCTCCTGCTTCCCAGTTTTCCATTCCAACCCATATTATTGGCCTTTCCCTACCTGTAATGAAAAATCAATGAACTGAATACCCATTTGAACAAGTACACTTTAAGCCTTTGTCTCGCTCAGATTTACATAGTACTGTCAACGACTTTAAGGACACCTGTAACAACAGGGAAGAATTTAGTAACAATTCAGTCTGGTCATCAGCACATGTTCTCCCAGGCTCCACTGATTTATATCCACTTGTGCAGCTGCTTGTGGGCCTGGGAAATGGACTATCAAAAAAGTCAGAACAGTCCTGAGGCTTACATGCAGGCTAAAGCCATAGGAGGAACAGCTTATTAGACAGAGATGCAACATATCATAAGATGGAGAGATGAATCCAGCGTTAATTACAGATGTAGATTAGAATATGTTTGAAAGGGCCAGGCGCGGTGGCTCACGCCTGTAATCCCAGCATTTTGGGAGGCCAAGGCAGGCAGATCACGAGGTCAGGAGATCAAGACTATCCTGGCTAACACGGTGAAACTCCGTTTCTACCAAAAATACAAAAAATTGGCAGGGCGTGGTGGCGGGTGCCTGTAGTCCCAGCTACTCGGGAGGCTGAGGCAGGAGAATGGCATGAACCCGGGAGGCGGAGCTTGCAGTGAGTGGAGATCACACCACTGTACTCCAGCCTGGGCAGCAGAGCAAGACTTTGTCTCAAAAAAAAAAAAAAAAAAAATGTTTGAAAGAACAACTCTGGTGTTCTTGAGGGCTGAATCACCTCTGCCGTTGGTGTCAGGTTTCTTAAGATCTTACAACAAAGATTACAGATATTATTTAAAAACGTAATGTAAAGTGGTGGAAGACTACTATCTCTGAAATACAGTCACTAGCTCAAAACCCTAAGGGCTCCATTGCAGACAAAGCCTAGTCAACACAATGCAATCTCAAGCCTTTATAATTCAAACAATTAGAGTAAAAGGTGTTAGAGCAATCTGCTCCCTAAAAAATCATTTTATGTAGAGACACTTGTAGATAGTATAAAGAAACATATAACCTGGCTTTAAGATGCAAAAGGGAGCAAGAGTCAAAAATTCATCTTTCCACTGGTATTCCTTCACACAACCATTACCCTTGTGCAAAAGGAGATGCAAAAATCATCCCATGAATGGATTCCCCTTCATCTTCCCAGTGAACACAAAAGCAAACTTTCCTCCTATTCTCCACCCACCCTCACTTGGAGCAGGCAAACCATACCTGTGGTGGGACTTGATCTACCTTATGACTTGAGTTTATCTAAACAATCTTTTGTCTCAGTAGGACTTCTCATTAACCTGTATAGCTTTATGCTTAATTTCACTAATCCAGTAAACCTGGAAAAATATATTATTTCCAATTGGAATATCAGTATTCTTTGTTTTCTTCAACTTCGCTGGCCTATACCTATGCTCCTTTGCACCTGAACAGTTCTTATTAGCCATGAGGCAATGGTTGCTCTTTTCAACACGTTCCACCCGTCCCCTTAGTGAAGCAGTCCTCAACCTTTTTCACACCACGGACAGGTTTCATCAAAGACAATTTTTCCATGGGGGACATGATTTTGGGATGAAACTGTTACAACTTAAATCATCAGGCATTAGTTTCTCAAAAGGAGTGTACAACCTAGATCCCTCACATGCACAGTTCACAATAGGGGTCACACTCCTATGGGAATCTAATGTCAGTGCTGATCTGACAGGAGGTGGAGCTCAGGCGGTAATGCTCACTAGCCTGCTGTTCACCTCCTGCTGTGTGGCCTGGTTCCTAACAGCCCACCGACTGGTAATGGTCCACAGCCTGGGGTTGGGGGACCCCTACTTTAGTGGAAACAAAGGGGTTCAGGACAACTGCAAGAATATCCATAAAAAAGAAACCCAAATCCCAAGACCCCATTACGGTCTTTACTCAAGGAATTAGTAATTATCCCTCAAAGCTAACGAAACTCCTTGACTGACAAATGTGTTAACATAGCTGCTTTCCAAGTATTCTTCCCCTGTTCAATCTCCTTTAGAGTTAGAACTCTACTTAAATTTAAGAGAGAACAATTGCTAGCACCTGAGGCTGAAAAAACTAATTGGAACAGGCTGAATTTTTTTTTTAATTGAGATGGTCTTTGGAGACACCTAGACAGCTGCCTGATTTCTCCTTAGTCCTTTGCAGCGCAGTTCAGTCTCCATAGTATTATATATCATGGCACAGAAAAAAAGTCTCCTTCACAAATATTGGTGCAGATGCTTCAACAGTCATTCTAAGCAGGTAATCTCAACTTCCCCCATTTAACAGAAACATAATCCTGCCAAAAATATAAAGATAGGGCAAGAACAAGAGCTCGTTTTTATGACTGAGTGAACCAAAATTTTAGAATGAAAGCTGGAAGCTCTCTATTTCTATCTCTGTATGTTCACATGTGTGTGTATGTGTTCCATGAATGGGACACATATGCAAAGCAGCCCCCAAATGCAGAAGGAATGGAGACATCAAATAACAAGGCAGACAAATCCAGTTTATCAGTAAAGCATGAATTATTTAGGAACTAAAAAAGGGAAGCATGGTCTTGGGTGGCAAGACAGGTAGATCTCCACAGCATTACATTCCAAACTCAGGGCTTATATACCATGGGGAAAAGGGGAACATGCTCGATAGAGTCTACTAAAGGTAACTCCAGAACAGGCAAGAATGCTATGTGCATCATACGCTATGATTTGTGCAATAACAGCAAGATTGTATTGATTTAAAGGCAAGATGTATAGTGAGTACACATTTTCATACTAAGGACAGTAAATAAAGTAGGAATAAGGAGGCACTCATGCAACTGGGGTTAATCAGAAGTCTACATGGTGAATTAGCATCAGAATGGAGTACTTTTATCTTTATAGTGTACATGAATGTATGTAGGTTATATGTGTAATATTATCCTACCTTCAAATAGTATTATCAAATTATATTATAAATCTCTAAAAGGAGATCTATTTCGACTAGTTTACAGATAAATAAGCACTTATATAAACTGAATATTCTTAAGATTCTTAGAAATTAAGGAAATTGAATTTCTAATACTTTCAGTGTGGAAAAAAGTATTCTTATATAAACTACTAAGCTCAATGTTTAGCTTCTATAAACTCAAATGTTTGTAACTCAAATGTTTTCAAGAATTCAAGTACACATAAATTAGGTAAGTCTTTGGCAGCAAGACTCATTTAATATTGTTCTTTTATCAAAAACAGGGATGTTCTGAGTTACTTGTGTTAACACACGTTTTTATTCTACTTGGGCACGTTCACCCTAAACTTGTACAGGTTTACTCATCAAATAAGCTTGCGTTACATATAATAGATATCTAAGATGATTATGAAATGTTTAATCAAATTGAATCATTATTCTGACAAACTTTAATTCAACAGTTATTCTGTTTTGTAGCATGACAATTGGTTTGAAGATATTTTCCAAGATATTTAGTAACTTAAAACCTTAGACTTATGTTAATTAAGATATACAATGGGAAGTCATTAAATATCTAGATTATTTCTAGTAAAAAAAGGATACTGAAGCATAATTATGAGCTTTATACTTTTTCTCTTATTTCGATGGTACAGAGAGACTGTATACATATCTGAAGGAAGTGTATGGCTATAAAAAGTTTTAACATGTAAGTTGTAAGACTAGCTCTGTTAGTCTGTTACAAAATGCTGGTGTATAAAAGATAGTTCATACTTATCCACCTCATAGATTTTCTGGGAAGTAGAAGCTACTGTGGTTAAAAATTATAACCAATGTAGGTAAGAGAGACTCTACTAGGAGCAATTGTGGCCAAGAGGAACAATTTTATATGCAATGTATGGAAAAATAGGACAACTTTGTTCCAAAGTAAAATGACTGGTTTATCCAGAATAAGAAAGAGGAGAGTGTGTGAAAAAATCTAAATGGCTATAGAAAGTTGTAGAAGGTTCATGGAAAAAGAATTTCATATGTCAGGCTAAGGCTTGATGGATTTATTTAAGGTTGTTTAAGAAGAGCTTTTGTATTAAAATTATACCAATACAAAATTAGATTAGATTTGATTTTCTTTCTGTAAAAATGACAAAATTTACATGGATTATTGGTCTTCTCTTAAGAGTTTAGAAAAGGTTTTTCTTTACCTTCTGAGTAATCTGACAAAAATACAAAGATACTGTGTCTTACCAGAATAGTTAACTGTGTTGTGTGTTGACTCTATCATGTCCTTCATTAATTAAAAGAACAAAGTCTTCCTACTTTTGATCAAATTTCATGATAATTTCTAACACTTTGCTGTCCTCAAATCAAATTCTAAATTATATGTTTTGCATCTAAAACTGTCTTTAGGATTTCACGGGGTACATGGAAAATCACAAAGAATTTATTTTTTTCACTTTATACAAGGAGAAATGCTAAAAATAATTATGTTTATTTCACATTTTGAATTACATAGGAAGAACTGTAAAATCAGAAGGGATGCTTAGCCTTCCCTGGGTTAATCAATGTGGGTAAAGTATTATTATTATAAAAATTCCAGAAACTACATGCTGTATGGGAAATTCCCAGGGAATCATCAATATCCTTACTGTCCATATATTTTTTTCTATTTATGAGAGTCCCAGTAATGCTTTGCCTGATTTTAGATAAAACAATATGGTGTTTTCAGTCATAATTTCAGTAAATGTTTTAAAATATTAACCTGATTGTATCCTTTAACAAATTAAAGAATTCAAAATTCAATAAGTTCTAGGGCAGTGGTTCAATTGAGGATTCATATAATTTAACCTATGAAGTTTAATTCATATGTTTAGGACTTACTCTGGGCTTACAGAATCTTTTTACTTTATAATCTTGATATATTCTAGCTTGATATATTCTAAACTTGATATAATCTTGATATATTCTAATTTATGATATTGATATAATTTTTATAATCTTGATATACCATGTTTGGTATATTCATGATACATTAAATTTAGGGAAATTTGATGTTATATCTGAATATTGTTTTCTCTCTAAAGATATGGCCATCCATTTTCATATATGTTTGCAGATATTTTATCTAAAACATTTTTGGATTGACTATTTTGTTTTCCATGCCATAGAAACAACCATTTATCCTTATTAGTTGAGTTTTTTGTGTAATTAAGTCACATCAGATCTTTCACTTTTAAAAATTATTAGTAATAACTTGACCACAGATGCTTTAATCTACCAGTTGTTTTATTTTACTCTGATCCCTCCTTGGAAGCCCTTGCAAACCTGTCTTAGAGATTCAGGACTCTATGTCAGGTATATGTTTCTTATGGCATTCCTTAAAATACCATTGAAATCATACCAATGAATTGAATCAGGATTTCCAGCTCCAGTGAAGCAGATGTGTTCAGAAAACTGCTAATCTAAGATCAAGCAAATTAAAAATTAATTACATATGAAGGAAAGAAGGAAGGAAAGAAGGAAGGAAGGAAGGAAGGAAGGAAGGAAGGAAGGAAGGAGGAAGGAAGGAAGGATAATTATGGGCTCTGCATAGGATATTGCTAATATGTCAATATTCTATTTTCTGGATATTAATAATCCCTTTATATTTTCTCTTAATTGACCTATAATTCATACCAAGTTATTAAACTGTGCTTTTATAGAGAAATGAAATGTTCATTTTTTCCTTCCTTCCTGACCCCTCTGGAATTCAGAAACTTATCAGGTATTCTCATTTTCATGGCACTGTAATTATTTTTATAGAATCAATAAGAATCTACTCTTCTTATTAACAATACATAATTAGAAAAATTGATTATGCAACCCAGATGTTTATTGGAATATTTTATTTGAGAATGATACTCATTTTATCAGATTGCCCAGACACTTACATGGAGTGACCAAGTTGGTCTTAACATTTCTTTCCGCTTGACTCAACTTTAGACTGATGTTTTCCTGACTCTAGGCTCCTGGTTTCCCCATTCTTAGAGCATTGTCTTTATAAAAACTTATGTTGAGATTCAAAAGATGATATCCAAAAGACTGGCACTTTGACATGCTGAGAAGCCTTAGCAGCTGCCTCAGCATCAAGGTCCCTCTAACCTAGTCTTATTCTCCCACCCCAAGAGCACGAAGGGACTCTAAAATGTTATCTGCATCCACTGAGGAATGCGAACACACCTGGATGGACGTTTACACAAGATAATACCTGCCTCTTGGGCTCGTTCAAGTTCCAAAGATAATCCTTTGCAAGTACACTTCTGTCTCCTGAGTCAATTTATTCTCCCTAATAATTATTTACCAGGTGGTCAGTCTGAAAGGGCTAAGAACACTGGGAAACATAAGATATGAAGCAGCCCACTCTCACTTTGAATGAATCAAACTCTCAGGGGGAGTTTCTCTTAATAACTCCCATGCATAAGAGGCTTTGCTTGTCTCAATCTTTGTTGTCTGGTTAGTTCTGGGAAAGTTTAATTCCAGGAGGGACTACCTGGTGTCACAGATTAACGGGGCTGACTGGTGGTCCCTCACAAACTTGTGGGATACTGGAGGCACTGTACATACAAACACCATCGTTAACCATCTGTGGCAACAACAGTCTTTTGCTATCTCAGTCTTCTTCTTGGAGTAAATTTTTGGGGGGATCAGAAGGGACTACATATTCTGTCCCCATTTTATAAATGACACTTAAATCCATGATATTCCAAGCCTGGAATGAATACCACCTCTGCAGCTTTCTATGAAAAAAAGGAAAAAAAAAAGTTTATTTTTGAGTTTCCTATGGAATAAACAAATTGGCTGTATTTAAAAGAAAAAAAAATACTTGGAGCACTCTCAGCTTAAACAATTATCTTATTGGACCTATGAAAAGAGACAAAAGAAAGATATAGCCTTAGAAATTCTGTTGGCAAACCAAAACCAAAACTAAATGAAGAAAAATACACAGAACTCAGATTTTAAACAGAATTAATTAAAATCCTGCCTGCTTTGGATCCTCTTTGGTATTTACAAAGAAGACATTCCAGCTTGTAGTCTACAGGCCAAGATGGCCAAGATTCTGCATTTTCACTGATGTGGCCGGGGTGTGATGCCCAGTCGGGAACCATCCCTTGAAAATGTAAATCTTGCAGGGGCGGGGCAAAGATGGCCGAATGGAACAGCTCCAGTCTCCAACTCCCAGCGCCGAGTGACACAGAAGACCGGTGATTTCTGCATTTTCAACTGAGACTCCACCTCTGGGGACAGCGCACAGCTGAAGACCAACAGGGGAAGCAGCGGGGGCCCTGTGCAGATGCGAACTGACTCTGTCTGAACAAGCTTTGGGGAGACGCCTTGATGCTCCCAACGCGGAAGGTTGAGATCTGAGAACGGACAGACTGCCTGCTCAGGTGGTGTCCCTGACCCCTGAGTAGCCTACGCTTGGGAAGACAATCCCCACTAGGGGCAGGCCCTGGACACCCACCCTCACAGGGTGGAGTACCACCCCTGAGACAGGAAGCTTCCAAAGGAAGAATCAGACAGGTACACTCGCTGTTCAGCAATAATTCTATCTTCGGCCAACCTCTGCTGCTGATATCCCAGGCAAACAGGGTGGGAGTGACCTCAAGCAATCTCCAACAGACTTATAGCTGAGGGTCCTGAAACTGGTCAGAAGGGAAAAATACCAAAACAGGAAGGACACCTATACCAAAACCCCATCAGTACGTCACCATCATCAAAGACCAGAACAGATAATACCACAAAGTGGGGAAAAGCAGGGCAGAAAAGCTGGGAAATTCAAAAAATAAGACGCGCATCTCCCCCTGCAAAGGAGCGAGCCATCGCCAGACAACGGAATCAAAGCTGGTCAGAGAATGACTCTTGACGTAGATGAGAGATAGAAGGCTTCATTCCATCGAAACTCTCATAGAGCTAAAGGAGGAATTGACGTCCCAGCGCAAAAGAAACAAAAAAATCGTGAAAAAAGAGTGGAAAAATTACAGCTAGCTAATTTAGATGCAGTGAACGGTCTAAACGAAATGACAGGAGATGAAAACCATGACACGAGAAATAACGTGACAAATGCATAAGCTGCCAGTAACCGACTCGATCAACTGAAGAAAGAGTATCAGCGATTGAGGATCAAATGAATGAATGAAGCGAGAAGAGAAACCAAAAGAAAAAAGAAGAAAAAGAAATGAACAAAGCCTGCAAGAAGTATGGGATTATGTAAAAAGACCAAATTCTACGTCTGATTGGGGTGCCTGAAAGTGAGGGGGGAAATGGACCAAGTTTGGAAAACACCTTCAGGATATCATCCAGGAGAACTTCCCCAATGTAGTACGGCAGCGCAACATTCAAATTCAGGAAATACAGAGAATGCCACAAAGATACTCCTCCAGAAGAGCAACTCCAAGACACATAATTTGCCAGGATTTCACCAAAGTTAATAAGGGAAAATCCTTAAGGGCAGCCAGAGAGAAAGGTCGGGTCTACCCACAAAGGGAAGCCCTCAGAACTAACAGCAGACTTTCTTGGCAGAAACATCTACAAGCCAGAAGGAGTGGGGGCCAATTATTAACGTTCTTAAAGAAAAGAATTTTCAACCCGATTTCATATCCAGACAAACTAACGTTTCCATCCAGTGAAGGGAGAAATAAAATCCTTTACAGATAAGCAAATGCTCTAAGAGATTTTGTCAGCAACCAGGCCTGCCTACAGAGAACGCTGAAAGGAAGCCCTAAACATGGAAAAGGGAACAGACCAGTACCAAGCCATTGCAAAAAATGCCAAAATGTAAAAGACCCATCGAGGGCTTAGGAAGAAACTGCATAACTGAACGAGCAAAATAACCCAGTTAATATCATAATGACAAGATCAAGTTCACACATAACAATATTAACCTAAATGTAAATGGACTAAAACGTCCTCCAATTAAAAGACAAGACTGGCAACTGGATAAAGAGTCAAGACGCATCAGTCTGCTGTATTCAAGGAGACCCATCTCACATGCAGTGACCATACTAGACTCAAAATAAGGGATGGGGAAGAATCTACTCAAGCAAATGCGAGAACAAAAAAAAAGCAGGGTTGCAATCCCTAGTCTCTGATAAAACAGACTGTAAACCAACAAAGATCAAAAGAGACAAAGAAGACCATTACAATAATGGTAAGAGGATCAATTCAACAGGAAGAGCTAACTCTCCTAAATTATATACTGCACCCAATACAGGAGCACCCAAATTCATCAAAGCCAAGTCTTAGACGACTTACAAAGAGACTCTAGACTCCCATACAATAATAATCGGGAGACTTCCAACACTCCGCTGTCAACATTCGACAGATCAACCGAGACAGAAAGTTAACAAGGATATCCCAGGAATTGACTCATCTCTGCACCAGCGGACCCTAATAGACACTATAGAACTCTCCACCCGCAAATCAACAGATATACATTCTTCGTCATCACCACATCACACGTAGTCCAAATTGACCCCCCACATAATTGGAAGTAAAGCACTCCTCAGCAATGTAAGAAGAGCGAAATTATAAAAACTGTCCCTCTCAGACCACCCGTCGCAATCAAACACTAGACACTCAGGACTAAGAAAACTCAATCCAAAACCGCTCAACTACATGGAAAACTGAACAACTGCTCCTGAATACGACTACTGGGGTACATAACGAAATGAAAGCAAGACAATAAAGATGTTCATTTGAAACCAATGAGAACAAAGATACCAACATACCAGAATCTCTAGGACACGTTTAAAGCAGTGTGGATAGAAGGAGAAAATTTTATAGCACTAATGCCCACAAGAGAATAGAGGAAAGATCGCTAAAATTGCCACCTAACATCACAATTAAAGAACTAGAGAGCAACGAGCAAACACATTCAAAAGCTAGCAGAAGGCAAGAAATAACTAAGATCAGAGCAGAAACTCTGGCACAAACAATGAACCAGGAGTTGGTTTTGAAAAGATCAACAAAATGACAGAACCGTGAGCAAAGACTAATAAAGAAGAAAAGAGAGAGGAATCCAAATAGAGCAAATAAAAAATGATAAAGGGAATATCACCACCGACCCCACAGAAATACAAACAACCATAAGAGTATACTATAAAGCCTCTATGCACAATCAACTTAGAAATCTAGAAGAAATGGATAATTTCCTGGACACTTACACCTCTCCAAGACTAACCAGGAAGGAAATTGAATCCCTGAATAGACCATAGCAGGCTCTGAAATTGAGGCAACAAATTAATTGCTACCCACCAAAAAAGTCAGGACCAGATGGATTCACAGCTGAATTTCTACCAGAGGTACACAGGAGGAGCCTGTACCCATTCCTTCTGAAACTATTCCAATCAATAGAAAAAGAGGAATCCTCCCTAACTCATTTTATTGAGGCCAACATCATCCTGATAACCAACGCCTGGCAGGACACAAAAAACGAGAATTTTAGACCAACTATCCTGATGAACATCGAGGCCAAAAATTCTCAATAAAAGTCTGGCAAACCGGTCGCAGCACAGGTCAAAAAGCTTATCCCCATGATCAAGTGGCTTCAATCCTGGGATTAAGCTGGTTCAACATATGTAAAAAATCAATAAACGTAATCAGCATCATAAACAGAACGCAAGACACAGAACCCACTGGTTCTCAATAGAGGCAGAAAAGGCTTTTGACAAAATTCAACAGCCTTTCACTCCAATACATTCAGTATTGATGGAGACGTACGCTCAAAATAATAATGAGCTATTTCTGACAAACTCACAGCTAAATATTATACGAATGGCAAAAACTGGAAAAAAATCCTTTGAAAACTGGCACAAGACAGGGCATGCCCTCCTCACCACTCCTATTCAACCATAGTGTTGGAAGTTCTGGCTAGGCAATCAGGCAAGAGAAAGAAAATCAAGGGTATTCAGCTTAGGAAAAGAAGAAGTCAAATTGTCCCTGTATGCAGATGACATGATTGTATATTTAGAAAACCCCATCGCTCAGCCAAAATCTCCTAAAGCTGATAAGCAGATCAGCAAAGTTCTCAGGATATCCAAAATTAAATGTGCAAAAATCACAAAACATTCTTATACACAGTACAGAACAAGCAGAGAAGCCAAATCGGAATGAACTTCCAATCCAATTGGGTTTCAGAGCAGATAAAATAGCCTAGGAATCCAACTTACAAGGGATGTAAAGGACCTCTTCAAGGAGAACACAAAACCACTGCTCAGGTGAAAATAAGAAGGAAACAGAAACAAATGGAAAAAACATACCATCTCCAAATGGATTAGGAAGAATCAATATCGTGAAAATGGCCATACTGGCCCAAGGTATTTATAGATTCAATGCCTCCACCATCAACGCTACCAAATGAGTTTCTTCACAGAAAATTTGGCAAAAAAAACTGCTTTAAAGTTCATATGGAACCAAAAAAACGAGCCCGCATTGCCGAGACAATCCTAAGTCAATAAGGACAAAGCTGGAGGCGTCACGCTACCTGACTTCAAACTATACTACAAGCTACGGTAACCAAACAGCATGGTACTGGTACCAAAACAGAGCTATAGACCATGGAACAGACAGAGTCCTACAGAACATAATACCACACATCTACATGCCATTCTGATGGTCTGACAACCTGAAAGAAACAAGAAATGGGGAAAGGATTCCCTATTCAATAAATGATGCTGGAAAATGGCTAGCCATAAGTAGATAGCTGATAACTGGATCTTTCCTTAACCCCTTATACGAAGATTAATTCAAGAATGATTAGAGAGCTCAAATATTAGACCTAAACCATAAAAACCTGGAAGAAAATCTAGGTAGTACATTCAGGACATAGGCCAATGGGCAAGGACTTTCATGTCTAAACACCGAAAGCAATGGCGCAAGCTAAAATTGACAAATGGGACTAATTAAACTGAAAGAGCTTCTCACAGCAAAAAGGAAACTACATCAGAGTGAACAGGCAACCTAACAGATGCGGAGAAAATTTGCAATCTACTCATCCTGACAAAGGGCTAATATCCAGAATCTACAAAGAACTCAAACAAATTTACAGAAAAAAACAACCCCATCAAAAGTGGGGAAAGGATATGAACAGACTTTCTCAAAAGAAGACATTCTCAGCCAACAGACACATGAAAAAATGCTCATCATCACTGCGGCCATCAAGAGAAATGCAAATCAACCACAATGAGAATATCATCTCACCCAGTAAGAATGGCATCATTAAAACATCAGGAACAACATTTGCTGAAAGAGGATGTGAGAAATAGGAAACCTTACACTTGTTTGGTGGATTGTAAACTAGTTCAACATTATGGAAAAACAGTAATGGGTCGATTCCCAAGGATCTAGAACTAGAATGTGCCATAATGAACCAGCCATCCCAACTACTGGGTATATACCCAAAGGTTATAAATATTCTACTACAAAGACACATGCACCAACGTATGTTTACTTGCAGCACTATTCACAATAGCAAAGACTTGGAATCAACCCAAATGTCCATGCGTGACAGACTGGATTAATGAAAATTGTAGAACACACCATGGAAACTATGCAGCCATAAAAAGGATGAGTTATAAGCGTCATTGATAGGGAATGCGAACGCAGCTGGAAACCATCATTCTTAGCAAACATCCAAGAAGAGAAACCAATATCCGCATTTCTCACAGTATAAGGTGGGAACTGAACAATGAGCATCACTTAGACAGGGAGGACATAACACACAACTGAGAGAGAGAGCTATCATGGAGGAGAGGAAGACAGAGAGGGGAGAGAGAAAGGGATAGACATGGAGAGTTATACATGATATAAAAATGATGAATTGAAAGCTGACGACAAGAGAGGGCTGCAGCACAAACAACAGAGAACATATAATATGTACACCTGACACATTATGGCACATGTACCAACTAGAACTTAAATGTACCCTAGAACTTAAAGTATAATAAAAAAAAAAAAAGAGTTCTACTTCATGCTTTCTTTTTAAATTTGTATTAGATGGCTTTCTCCTTTGGGAAGCAGAATATAATGACATAGGATTACCTATGCACCTATACAAGTCCAAACTATTTCATTTTTGGAGCAAATAATAATTAATAACCATAATGTTGGCTTTGAAAATATAAATCAACCTATAAACATATCTTGGAAGATTTGATTATATTTACCAGAGTATAAATTCTATGAATCTTGCAATATAGAATAAATAGTATCGTGGGTAGATATGGGGAATAGGGAATGTTGAAATAATGTTTGGAGTGGATATGTTGCTCTCTTCATATTCAAAGATAGAAACCTGGAGCACAGTATAAAACTAGCAGTTTGTGAAAAACAGTGATAAGAATATCATGTAAGACCATAAAAAGAACAGGAATGGAAGAGAGGGAAGTGTCAGTGACATAAATTCTTCAAGTCATAGTGGTAAATAGACTTTGTTTATAATCAACAAATAAAAAACTACATATAAAATTATAGTATTTAAAATTATATTGATAACCAGCATCACAGAAGCAGAAATCAAAATCCTTATTTCCACCACTACTCAAGGGCTCATTCCTCAGAGGAGGTGATATCTATTATCTAAAGAACATCTATAATTTTTGAATACCACAGTGACTTAATAAAAACAAATCTATGTAGCGATACATCCTAGTAAAATTTCAGAAGCCCCAGGTTAAAAGTTTTAAACCTCTATAGAGTAAGAGAAAGAAAATAGAGAAAAAAGAAAAACATTAATTTACAAGAGTCAGGTTGATGCCAGACTTTTAATCACCAAAATCCTGAAAACTAAAATAAAAAGGAGCAATGTTTCAATCTAATGATTGAAAACTTAATGTCATAGTGTTTAATCTTCTTGAGTTATCTAATCGAGTGATATTTTATTGGGAGATATGTTTGTTTCTAAACTGCTAGTTTATTACAAATGAAAATAGCTTTATACTAAAAAATAATTTTTCTTGTCACTCAAAGCAATTATTGAACAATTCCATTGCTGAAGAATGAAATTTAGGGGGAGGTGGAAGGGAGCTGAAATATTTATAGTGCAACCAAGAAAATGAGTAAGATATGAAACAAGAGGTATTTTAAAACAATGCAACAGTATTGTGCTAGAACAAGCATTCCAAGAAATAACTGTTAAAAGATTCTTGCGTATATAAGCATAAGAAACAGCATCCAGAATTTAGTCATTATAATTTATTCAGAAGTATCTCTGAGACCCAAAAGTATTACTATTTCTCTAAATACCAGGATTCACAGTGAACAATAGAAAAATAAAAATAATTCTATCAATAAGTACTTACATAAAAACTCCTTTAGAATATATATGAAACATACAGGAACTTGGAGAATTTCCACAAAACAAGTGCACATTTAGCCATATACACTGTTAAACTTAAAATGTATTTTCAATAAAGTTCTCTTATTATCAAATTCTATTGTGCTCTAAACATATATATATATATATATCATATCCCTCTACACACTGAAACCTTTCTCTGTCAGTTAGTAACCTAGCTCAGAAAAGTAAGTAAAAACAGTGAACCATACAACTTAATATTTTGGTAATTACCCACTGTATAACTATCAAATGTTTGTGACTACATTTAGAATGCTCTCTTCTGAAATATATTAAATGTCAGAAATATGTACTTGTAATATTATTTCTAATTAACTCTTCAAAACTGCAAATGCTAAGAAATATTTTGAGACACATATTCTAGTTTATGCATTTTAATAGTGTTCATTGAAATTGATTTTCTACTAATATCAGTGAGAAAGACTGAATGCATGTATAACTGATCTTGCTTAGAAACACAAATGTATACATGTCTTTACTATGGAGCTGAAGATCCCAAAAAACCTTGGAATGAAAATCTTTTATAGACTTTTACAATTAATTTTAACAGATTGTTTTATAACTAATTTCTCTGACAATAGAAGAAATAGGCACAGTAAGAGAAATTGATCAATTTTAAGAATATATTGGAAATGTATTGCTGAGACAAAAACAATCCCATTTTACTGAACTTTGGTTGCACACCTAAAACTCGGACTAACGTTGTCAAAATTATTAAGAGAATTAAAAACGGGAATTTAAAAAGTTTTGTTACCTATTTCTGCTACTATACATTTCGCTGTCAACATTTTATTTTATTTTACTTTATTTTAGACTTTATTGTTTCTAGGACATTTTTAGGTTCATGGCAAAATTTAGAGATTGCTATATATCTCCCACTTTTACACATGTACTTACAACATCCCCAATCCCCTATTATCAACATCCCTACACAGAATGATATTTAGTTATAACTGGTGAACATTCATTAGCATATCATTATCACCCAGAGTCAATAGTTTACTTTAGGGTTTACTCTTGGTGGTGTACATTCTATGGGTTTTGACAAATGTATAATAGTGTATATACATTATAGTACCGTAAATGGTATTATTACCACCCTAAAACTCTGTGTTTCCACTATTTATCCATTCTTCTATTCTTAACCCCCTCCAACCCTTGGCAAACACCAATTCTTTTACTGTCACCATGGTTTGACCTTTTCCAAAATGTTGTATTTGGAATCATACAGTATGTAGCCTGTGATGGTTGATACTGACTGTCAACTCCATTGGATTGAAGGATGCAAAGTATTGATCCTGGGTGTGTCTGTGAAGGTGTTGCCAAAGGAGATTAACATTTGAGTTAGCGGGCTGGGAAAGGCAGACACACCCTTAATCTGGGTGGGCACCATCTAATCAATTGCCAGTATGGCCAGGATATAAAGCAGGCAGGAAACCCTGAAAAGTCTACACTAGCTTAGCCTCCCAGCCTTCATCTTTCTCCTGTGCTGGATGCTTCCTGCCCTCCAACATTGGACTCCATGTTCTACATCTTTGAGACGCAGACTGGCTTCCTTGCTCCTCAGCTTGCAGACAGCCTGTGTGGGACTTTGTGATCATGTGAGTTAATACTACTTACTAAATTCCATATATAGATATAGATATATATATCCTATTAGTTCTGTCCCGTCCCTCTAGAGAACCCTGACTAATACATAGGCTTGTCAAATTAAGTTATTTCACTTAGTAATATGCATTTAAGATTTCTCTGTGTCTTTCTATGACTTGATAGCTCATTTCTTCATAGCACTAAATAATATTTTATTGCCTGGATGTACCAGAGTTTATTTATCCACTTACCTACTAAAGAACATCTTGATTGTTTCCAAATTTTGGCAATAATAAATAAGGGCTTACCTCTGTGTATGGGTTTTTGTGTAGGCATATGTTTTCAACTTCTTTAGATAAATATCAAAAAGCACAAGTATTAGATCATATGGTAACAGCACATTTAGTTTTGTAAAATACTGCCAAACTGTCTTCTAAAGTGTCGATGCCATTTTGCATTCTCATTGTCAATGAACTAGAGTTCCTATTGCTCTGCATCTTTACTAGCTTTTGGTTTTGTCGGTATTTTGAATTTTGGTGATTTAAATAGGCATGTAGCAGTATTCCTTCAGATTGCAGTTCCCTGATGTGGACATCTCTTTAAATGCTTACTTTCCATCTGTATATGCTTTTGGTGAGGTGTCTTGTTAAGGCCTTTGGTCTATTTTAATCTTTTAAGTTTTCTTATTTTATTTTATTTCTATTTTATTTTTTCTATTTTTAAGAAAGGGTCTTGCTCTGTTGCCCAGGCTGGAATGCCATGGCACAATCATGGCTCACTTTAGCCTCAACCTCCCAGGCTCAAGTGATCGTCCCACCTCAGCCTTCTGAGTAGCTGCGACCACAGGCACCGGCCACCATGCCTGGATAAATTTTTGACCCACTTTATAACTGAGATGTTTATTTTCTTATTATTAAGTTTTAAAAGTTCTTTGTAAATTTTGGATAATAGTCCTTTAACTGTTGTGTCTTTTTCAACTATTATCTCCCAACCTATGGCTTATCTTCTCATTTTCTTGACATTATCTTTTGCAGAGCAGAAGTTTTTAATTTGAGTGAAGTCCAGCTTAATTATTTTAAAATGTATTTTTCTTTTGGTGTTGTATCTAAGAAGTCATCACAGTGTCCAAGATTATCTAAGTTTTCTTCTCTGTTATCTCTTAGGAGTTCTGTAGTTTTACATTTTACATTTGGGTCTATAATCCATTTTAATTTTTGTGAAGGATGTAAGAGTTGTGTCTAATTTAATTTTTGCTGCATGTTATGTCCAGTTCTTTCAGCACCATATATTGAAATGACTATCTTTCCCTCATTGTATTACCTCTTTTTTAATAATTTGACTATATTTATGTAGCACTATTTCTGAGTTCTCTTTTCTATTTATGACTGATTTGTCTACCTTTTTGCCTATCACATTGTCTTGATTACTGTAGGTTTAAATTAAATCTTGAAGTCAAGTAGTATCGGTATTCCAAATTCTTCATATTTTGTTGGCTCTACTGAATTTTTTGCCTCTTCGTATAAAATTTAGAGTGACTTTATCAATATCCACAAAATAATTTTCTGGGATTTTTATTGGCATTCTATTATATCTATAGACAAAGTTGGAAAAAACTGACATTTTGACAATGTTTTTTCTTCTTATCCATGAACATGGGATACCTTTCCATTTACTTAATTTATCTTTCATTTCTTTTATCAGTTTTGTAGTTTTTCTCATATAGATCTTACACATACTTGGTTATATTTATACCAAAGTATTTCATGTTAGAAGGAGCTAATGTCAATGGTATTGTGTTTTTAATTTCGAATTTTACTTGTTCATTATTGGTATATAAAAAAAAAGCAATTGGCTTTTGTATATTAGCTTTATATCATACAACCTTGCTATACTCATTTATAAGTTCCAGTTTTTTTAATTATTTTTATTTTTTATTTTTATTTATTTACTTTTGAGACAGAGTCTCTCTCTGTCACAACTGTTTTTATTTTTTATATAGATAATCATGTCATCTTTGAGCAGATATTCTCATTTCTGCCTTCTCAATCTGTATATATTTTACTTTCTTTTTCTGTATTACTGCATTGGCTAGGACTTGCCGTATAATGTTGAAAATTAGTGGTGGCAAAGGTCATCCTTACCTTGGTCTTTTCTTAGTGAGAAAAGTTTAAATTCCTCACCATTACGTATAATGTTAACTGTAGTTTTTGTTGTGAATACACATTGAAGAATTTCTTCTTCATTACTAGGTTACCTAGAGGTTTTTTGTTTTATCATGAATGGATATTGAATTTTCAAGTACTTTTTCTGTATCTATTGATATGATTTTTTTTCTTCTTTAGTCTGTTGATGTGATGGATTATAAATTGATTTTTGAATGTTTAAGCAGCCTTGCCTACCTGGATATATCTCAGTTGGTTGTGATGTATGATTCATTCTATATATTATTTGGCTTAAATTTTTGATGTTGTACAGAGAATTCTTGTATCTATGTTTATGAAAAATATTGGTCTGTAGTCGTATTTCTTTGTACTGTTTTTGCCTGGTTTGGGCATTAGATTAATGCTGGCCTCATAGAATTTGTTAGGAAGCATTCACTTTGATTCTATAATCTGAAAGGCATTGCGAGAATTTAGTAAAAATTTTTTTTTTCTAAATTCCATTTTAGAATTCACCAATAAACCCATTTAGGCCTCATACGTTCTGTGTTTGCACATTATTAATTATTCATTATAAAAATAATTATAGGTCTATTTAGATGGTTAATTTCTTCTTGTCTGAATTTTGGCAGATTGTGTCTTTCAAAAAACTGGCCCATTTCATTTAGGTTTTCAAATTTGTGATCATAGAGTTGTTCAGAGTATACTTTTATTATTTTTCAGTGTTCATGAATTCTGTGCTAATAAGCCCTCTTTCATTTCAGATGTAATTTGTTTCCTTTCTTTTTTTCTTATTAAAGTGGCAAAAGTGTTATTAATTTTATTGATTTTTTTCAAATAAGCAGTTTAGGGTTTTATTGACTTTTTTCTATTGAACGTCTGTCTTTTATTGATTTCTACTTTAATATTTCATTTCTTCTGCTCATTGTAGATTTAATTTACTATCATTTTTCTAGTTTCCTAAGGGAAGTCCTTCTATTATTGATTTTAGAACTTTATTATTTCTATTTTATATTCAAATCTAGAAATTTCTAAGCATCATTTTATTATAGTCCACAAATTTTGATATATTTTACTTTCATTTTCATTTAGTTCAAAATATTTTCAAATTTCTCTTGACAGTTTTTCTTTGACTCATGTGTTATGTAGAAGTGTGTTGTTTAATATACATGTATTTTTCAATTTTTTCTCTTATCTCCCCTGTATTGATTTCTAATTTTATCCCATTGTGGTCTAAAAATTGACATTGTTTGTTTAATCAATTATCTTAAAATTTATAACAATGTTGCTTTCTCAAGATTTTACAAGATTTGTCTATATTGTTCTTTCATTTACTGCCTTCACAATGCATGCAGCTTAGAAATTAAGTAACAGAAGAGCAAAACTTTCAGTTATTGAACTTCAGTTTGTATTATTAGCAGTGCAATTGTGTAATACACAGTGCATGGAAGACAAAAACTATATAGGACAATAGTATTGTTTTGTTGTTGCATAGATGTGCATGTATGTGTTATTGCAAAGGGTCAACCTAGAATTCTATATTTAACAGAAACAAAGATATCTATAGCATCTAACCTCTGTTATTTTCTTCTTTATTTACTCTCTTTCTGGTTGGAAGAAAAAAAAAAGGCAGCATTTTGTTCCCAGAAGACAATAGTATGCCTATTTACAAATGAAGGTGTTTTTACCATTGGGTCAGAAACTATCAGATATTCACTGATGCCTGTTTCCTCTTTTCTCTGGGCATGTAGCATTTCCTACTTTCACTGTAGATAAAGAATCTGAGTTATAATTGTAGTGATATCATCTGCGTGACAGTGATTATTGTTTTCTTTTTGCTTCTTTACCTAAACTTTTTCTTTCTCCTCTTTCTTTCTTTCTCCTCTTTCTTTCTTTCTCTTCTTTCTTTCTTTCTTTTTCTTTCTCTTTCTTTCCTTTCCATTCCTTCCTTCCGTTTCCCTTCCTTCCATTCCTTCCTTCGATTCTTCCTTCCCTCCTTTCGCTTCCTTCCATTTCTTTTTTCTTTTCTTTTCTTTTCTTTTCTTTCCTTTCTTTCTTATTTCTTCCGTCTTTTTTCTTCTTTTTTTCTTTCTTTCATTCTTTTCTCCTTCTCTTTCTCTTTTTTCTTCCTATCTCTTCCTGGGCAGTACTGCAAGTGCCAGGTTAAATGTAATGGAGTAGACAAAATAAACTTATGTTCCATTTGCTATTCAAACCAATCCATTTAAATTGTCCTGAGAAAGAGAATATATACAGATATTTAATTGATAAGAACAGATAGCTATACTTGACTTAATCAAAAAGACTGAGAAGGTGATTTAATTTCTTGTTGCCTTGATGCAATCTCGATGACAAGGTTCTAAGAGGTGGTGGACGCCTCAGCGAGGTAAATAGCCAAGGTCTTTGAGTTACCTACTTACAGGAAAGGGAGAGATTGGTCAGGGCCCAGTCTGAACCGTAAGTTAGACATTACATGAGAAGATTATACAATTGTATTTATTAAGGCCACTTAAAATTTTGGAGATTTTTAGATAATAAGTCAAGACTCCCTGAACAATACAACCATAATAATGCTAGGCTACACAGAATTGAACAATTCATAGCTATACATATATCTAATCAAGATTATATTAAGTGTGATCTTTGAACCAAATGTGAGCAGAGGTGTCACCTATATTATAATTAGCATGGGTCCCCCCCCCTGCCAGATAGTAGCGCTAATAAAACATTGTGATGATTCTGACATGACTATATCATCAGCCTTCGGCAACTATAATACAGCAGAAGACAATAAATGATAATCACAGATGTTGATGATATAAGCACAATTCAGAGAAAAACATTTTTCTAAGCCCGATTTATCATAAACCATTTAATACATGTTTATGTGTATTAAAGGCCCTAATTAATTATTTTTTAAATGTTTGTAAGTTAAACATAGCTTTACTTATTGCCTTGGTTTAAGGAAAAAATAATTTGTAGTAAAGTCATGCTTGCAGATACTCATATAGAGAAAATGGAGACCTAAGTAATTTGGATCAACCTCCCTGCTAAGAAAAGCTAGAATTTAGGAAAATATTTTTGGCTTTTTGTTTTGTTTTCGTTTTTGTTTTTTAAACTCATTAGGTGAAACGGAAGGAAACTAATAAGGCAGTGAAGGAGCATAGAAATAAAAAAAGGAGTAGTACTGGTATTTAGCTACTTTTCCCCTAGAAGCATCTAGTAATTTTGGAAGAGGAAGCTGATATATAAAAAAAGTTAAACAGATACTTTGACAGCCTCGAGGAAATAGGGAACAACAACAACAAAAAAATGGAATCCAGAAAAATGGCAAGTAGAAGAAGCTTTTAAATCCCCTACACTTTATCTTAAGACCATAAAATGATAATTTATACTGGTGAGAATGAATCAGAAATATACTAGCATGTTCAAAAACTGCAGCCTTGCTCTAAATAATCTAAACTTTTCTGAACAGATTAAGGTTATCACAGGTTGCTATTGCCCTTGACATACAATAAAAGTAAACAAATACCCTCTTTACAGGGATGTAAATTAATTCTACTCCTTGAAATATCTCTACAATTCTTCTATGTTGTATTCACTATACTTTATCCCATACTTGGAAGGAAACAAAACTCATTATTATTACAAAGCAAAACACAATAAAAAATAAAAATAGACCTGGAAGAGGTCCAGAAAATGTAATTATGTAGATAATGCTTAACATGTTCAAAAAGATAGAAGATAGACAAATATGGCAGAGAACTGAAAAGTATATAAATCAATAAAATAAATGTGTTTAACAAAAGAATACACTAAGCTGAAGAGAGAATAATGAGCTGGAAGACAGGTTTGAAGAAAATATCCAGAATGAATATAAGAAGTAAAACTTGAATAAAAATTAAGGGATAGAGGATAATACATAGTTACAGTTATGTGGTCTAATCTGGGTAGCTGGTGACTGAAAAATAAGAGAGAGAAAATAAGGCTGAATAGTTGAAGAAACAATGCCTGAGGATTATTCAAACAGATGAAAGATAGCCAGCTAAAGCCTTAGAATCCAAATAAGAATGAGGCGAAAACAAACTAATGTAGATTTATCACGATTAAGCTACCAAATAAAGGCATAGAAGAATATACAAGGCAGCCAGGAATTGAAACATAAGGATATCAGAGACAATAAGAATAGACTAAGTGAGCTCAATCTTCGCTGAAGATTTTTTCTTCAATTTATACCTAATTTTCAGTGGACTGAGCAACTAAATAGAATTCTTTAACCAGAGTCTTTGGAAGATTCATGTGAATCAGAAAGTAAAGTCAAAGTTTAGCTATACTAAGACAGTCACAACTTGAGGGAACAAGATCATGTAGAAAAAAGAACTTCAGAGAAATTATGTCAAAATCTGGTCTGTGTCGACCCACTAACGGATTTTTTTTTTCTTAGACTGCGCATGAGGCTAAGAAGCTATGAAACTAAGAACATTCGACAATACCTTTGTACTAGGAACACAAAGATTAGAGTTTAAAGACCATGAGGTCATTATTTGAGACCTCATACGGGGCACATTTTAAGAGTAAGGGCAAACCACAAATAATAAACCTTAATAAAATTAAATGCAGCCCCTAATTATTACTATCTCTACCTCAAATAATGTAATCAGACTATATATAACCTTTCACTGTAGAAAGATAAAATGGGCCGGGCGCGGTGGCTCAAGCCTGTAATCCCAGCACTTTGGGAGGCCGAGATGGGCGGATCACGAGGTCAGGAGATCGAGACCATCCTGGCTAACACGGTGAAACCCCGTCTCTACTAAAAAACAATATAAAAAATTAGCCGGGCGAGGTGGCGGGAGCCTGTAGTCCCAGCTACTCGGGAGGCTGAGGCAGGAGAATGGCATGAACCCGGGAGGCAGAGCTTGCAGTGAGCTGAGATCCGGCCACAGCACTCCAGCCTGGGCGACAGAGCGAGAGTCCATCTCAAAAAAAAAAAAAAAAAAAAAAGATAAAATCAATATAAAATCAATGAAACCCGTTAGAACAGCACTTTCCAATAAAACTATGTTTTATGGTAGAAGCTGTACTGTCAAAAAGTGTAGTCACTAGCCATACAGATTATGAAGTTTCCGGATACAAGTAACTTGATTTATTACAGAAGTTATCCAGAGAGAAATAGAGAAGAGCAGTGAAGAAGCAGGTTAAGAAAGAGAAAGGGGCCAACCAAGGGTGTTATTTCAAGTAAAATTCCCATGTCACCCTGATGCCACAGGAAACTTTGACACATAAATTGCACCAAGGAACTTGTCCTACTTCAAAGAAGACCCTACAATGTTCTATTTATTTACCAATCTCTCATTGAATATAGACTCTTCTAAAGGGGCAAAATTTCCTAGGAAATCTTGGTTCTTTCCATGCCTAAGTAGAGTCGTCTGACGAAACTGTGATGTGAATGATAAGGATTGAAGTACAGGGAAGATAGAGAATGGACAGAGGAATGAATACCCTGGGGTGCAAGTGCTGACAGCAGCCTCCACAGCAGAAAGGCAATGCACAAAATGACAGCGATTTCTCACAAAAATTGTAGCAGCCACACCCAGGAACTTGTTAGAAGTGCGAATTCTCAGATCAATGTTCTCCATCTTGTCATTTATCTCTTTTTATATATTACTATTTTAAGTATTATTTAAAAAATTTATAATGTGGACTTTCGTTATCTGAAGCTCCCACAAATTATTATCTATGGTATTTTAAAAGTATTCCTTCAATCAGTATGTTTTTTAACGTGCCAATAAATTTTTAATTCAATGTTGATTTTTTGACATCACATTATTTTGGTCCTTTCTGTCTTACTTAGGATTTTTCATTTATACATGAGCCACTCTATGTGTTTCAGGGAAGAATTTGAATCTTACACTATAATTATAATATAAGAACTGGGAGACCAAAGAATAGGGAGCATGTTTCTGTTTTTCAGAAAAATGGAACGTGCAAGAATTTCAAGGGAGGCATCACAGGTGACAGCAACTTCTGAAAAACAGAGTATGTGGTTCTCAGAGAGATGGGGGAACAGTCCTGGCAAAACCCCACATCTGTCATATGCAAATGCCACATGCCTATTCTAAGCCAAATAATAGTAATTTTGCTCATTTTGCTTTCCATCTCATCCAAGTTCTTCTCATTAGCTAACCCTAACTAAAACTCTGCTGGAAGACAAGGAGGGAAAAATAATTTCTAGTCTTTCAACCCTTTGACACAGAGGGAATTTTAGAAGTTGGAATAAAACTTCACATCAAATAAAGTTTCTGCACACATTTTCCAATTATATCATTTATTTTTTTGCTGTTTGCCTGATGGATTTCTCTTCATCTTCCGAACCCTAACTGTGGGTTTGAAAAGTGTAGAGGGAAATTTATAGCACTAAATGCCCACAAGAGAAAGCTGGAAAAATCTAAAATTGACACTCCAACATCACAATTAAAGGAACTAGAGAAGCTAGAGAAAACACATTCAAAAGCTAGCAGAAGGCAAGAAATAACTAAGATCAGAGCAGAACTGAAGGAGATAGAGACACAAAAAACCCTCCAAAAAATCAATGAATCCAGGAGTTGGTTCTTTGAAAAGATCAACAAAATTGATAGACTGCTAGCAAGACTAATAAAGAAGAAAAGAGAGAGGAATCAAATAGATGCAATAAAAAATGATAAAGGGGATACCACCACCAACCCCACAGAAATACAAACTACCATCAGAGACTACTATAAACACCTCTATGCAAATCAACTAGAAAATCTAGAAGAAATTGATAATTTCCTGGACAATTACACTCTCCCAAGACTAAACCAGGAAAAAGCTGAATCTCTGAATAGACCAATAGCAGGCTCTGAAAATGAGGCAATAATTAATAGCTTGCCAACCAAAGAAAATCCAGGACCAGATGGATTCACAGCTGAATTCTACCAGAGGTACAAGGAAGAGCTGGTACCATTCCTTCTGAAACTATTCCAATCAATAGAAAAAGAGGGAATCCTCCCTAACTCATTTTATGAGGCCAACATCATCTTGATACCAAAGCCTGGCAGAGACACAATAAAAAAAGAGAATT
>NW_016804208.1:2871684-2876271 GCF_001698545.2 Rhinopithecus bieti | reverse complement strand
GAGCTGAGATCCGACCACTGCACTCCAGCCTGGGCGACAGAGCGAGACTCCGTCTCAAAAAAAAATAAAATAAAATAAAATAAAATAAAAATAAAAAAAATTTTAATAAAAAAGCATAAAATATTACAGAGTGTTTTTAAACTAAAAAAAAAACCAGTATTATTGTAATTTTTATTTGTAACTTCACTTTTTATTTTATATAGGATAAATAAAAAATTATAAACACATGCTGATGGGCACAGAATATATTAAAAATACCATTTGTGGCATCAATACCATAGGGAAAAAAAAAGAAAATAAATAATACAGTGTATTTTTTGTAGCATCTCCTAATAAATGTAAACCTTGGTTAAGGAGGACTCTTAAAGGAAAGGGATGCTGTGGAAATGTAGTATAGTTTAGAAATAGCAATTTTGAAAAAAAAAAAAAAATTCCCAGCTCTTCAGGAATTAGTCATGTCACATAGAACAAGTTTTTAAATCTCCTTAGCATGTTGCCATGCACAGAGATATTTCTTAATAAATGTTATGGTTATATCTATCATCCTCTTCATCAATATCCAAGTTTAACTTCTCTGAGAAAGAGACCCTTGATTCAATATATAGATTTGAGTCACTGAGTTCAAATAGCTCTATTTAATACCACATGGATTCTTTCTTTAGTCAGAACTTTGTAAAGATAACAGAGAGATTTCCTGAGAATAACTGAACCCATACTCTCTCTTAAAAGAGCTATAAATATTTTATTTAAATGCTGTCGGCCTTTAGATAAAAGAAAGTACTATCTCTATCTGCATTGATACATTTTTTCCTACTCTTTTAGAAATAAGTCAGTACAAATTTATTTTTCTTCAGTCCTAAGAAGAGTCCCCTGTTATGGCTCATCAAGTAAAGGGTATTTCACAAGGAAGGGATGGTTTTAATCTCTCCTATTGTTCCAAATAATCTAAATTCCAGATGGCATAGACATGAAGCTATATTTTTAACTGAAATTAGAAATCTGCCATATCCTTCTCCAACAAAATGTTTCATTTCTACAAAGCATAAGAGGTGACTTGGAATTTTCTTGACCCAGTCTTATTTGTAATCCATTGTAAAATTTAAAAAAAAAAATAGTTAAGAACTCAGTGAAAAAGATAAACACACATCTTCCTTGGTTTCTTTGTAGCTGTGGTTAAAGGACTTGTCTTCATGATCCATTTAGTCTCGTTGAATCTTACGAGAATCCCCAAGCTTTGGGGCCAACATTTACTAATACAAAATGTACTTTTAGAATGTATGGTTCTATTTTATATATTCCTGTCAGACTCTGAGAGAAAAAGTAATATTCGGAGATACTCAAATATTTTTGATGTCCTTTGACCAAATAACTTTAGTGCTGGTTTCCTAGTGCTACTCTAAGGACTATAACTGATTGACTTAAAATAATATAAATTTATTGTCTCACAGTTTTGGGTGCTAAAATTTCGACATCATGGTCCAGCAGGGTTGTTTGCTTCTGAAGGCTGTGAGGGAGAATCTATTTCATTTCCTCTTTCTAGCTCCTGGTGTTTTGCTGGCCATTTTTGATGTTCTTTGGTTTGTAGATGTCTCTCTTCAATCTCTTCCTTCATAATCCCTTGACATTGCCCCTGCAATTGTTTGTCTCAGTGATCAAGTTTCCCCTTTTTGTAAGAACAGAGTCATAATGGATCAGGACACACCTTAATGACATCACGTTAACTTGATCATCTGAAACGACCAAAAGTTTAAGACAGATGTTTTGTTGAATATGATCCTACTACCCATCTTTCAGTTTACTCCTTTTGTCCTTCATATAGTAAAGGCGGGATCTTAAATACCCAGTTTAATTTCAAGATAGAAACAAAACGTCCAGAAATACATAGATAAATAATAATAATAATAATAATAATAATAATAATATACTTATTTAACTATATCAAATAAATAAATAGCTTAATTTTAGAAAGAAAAGTACCTCCCCACACTGTAGTGGACAACAAGGGTTCTAGCACCTCCGGAGAGACAATAAATGTGGCAGTGAGCCAGACCCCCATAGGGAACTACAGAAGAAATCCTTGTGGAATTCTGAGGCATGGAAAGGGCTGCCTCTTCATTAGAGGAGATTAGAAAATCTCTGTGCGCCACTCCTATGCCCGTGCACAAAATTGTGTCTTCTTCCTAAGATGCCAGGTATGAAAAACAATTGACATTTCCCTGGTAGAAAAAACCTGACTGCAAATGAACATAGAATTGCCACTATAGTAAAATTATAAGTCAAATGAGGGAATCAATAATGGAAGAAAACTGTCAGACTCTCCCAAAAAGAAAAGCAATTCCTCAAGAACTGGCGATAATAAAATATTTTATATAATCTAAAAAAAATTAATAGCAAGTATGCCCACAATAATGAGAGGAGGAACTGAAACCATAATAAAATAAAACACACTAAGAGATGACTGTGGAGACAAACTGCCCAGATTTAATTCCCAATTCCACCATTTGTGTTATTAGGAACTTTTCTTATCTGCTATGTTTCTCAGTTTTCCCCATCTGTGAAGTAGGGATAATTATAGAACCCGTCTCATTAAATTGTTGTCAACAAGCATCGAAGATCTAATATATGAGTAATCATTTATGTTCATAAAAAAATAAACTTTTTCAACTGAGTAATAATAAGAATATATATAGATGTGTATGACATAGCTACATTCACAGTCATATGAAAATGTATAGTTTTAGATATTTCTATTAGAAAAGAAAAGATGAAAATAATGAGTTAAGGTTCTGAATCTAAAATTAGAAAAGACATAACAAAATAAGTCCAAATGAAGTGGAAGGAAGGAAGTAATAGAATTAAAAGCAGAGACATGTGAAAACAAAGAAACAGTAGAAAACATCAAGAAGAACAAAAGATGCATTTTTAAAAGAAAAAATGTATAAATTAGTAATATTAGACATTAGAAGACACAACTGAAAATAGGTGAATAATGTAAGAACAACTTATAAGCAAATACATAACTTTCTAACAAAATATACAGTTAAAGTATGTTCTTTAAAGTAGAGTAACTATAGCTTGCAAGAATGTATAGCATATTTAAAAGCAGCAAGAAAAGATTTGGTATGTTCCCAGGACAAAGAAATAATAAATGTTTGAGGTGACAAATATTCCAATTATCCTAATACAATGTAGGCATGTATCAAAAAAGTACCCCATAAATATGTAAAACTATTATATATTAATTAATTAGCAAAATGAATTTAAAAGGAAATCTGATTCAAATTATTACTGTTTAAGGGTTTAAATGCATAGTCTAAAAGTAAAAATATCAATTATTAGGCTACACTTAATAAAGTTAATAAACTTCAAGAAGCAAAACAATTAATAGAGAAAAGAAATGAAGAAAGAAAATTATTTATCATATAAACTTCCAGATACCATTTAGATTCATTTTATGAAAATAATTTGTACTAGCTAAAAATCAGGACATTGAATGTATGGACAGAAATGTATGAATGTTTCCCAAGGATAGGAAAAGAGAAGAAAACTGAATTCAAAGTCATGTTTAAATAGAAGTAAGAAAATAAATAAATAAATAATTGGAGACAGTATCATTCATAAATTAATAATACATCCAATATGGGATTACTCAGGAAGTACAAAGATCATTTAGTATTAGAATGCTCTCTAATGCAATTTATCACATTAACAGTTAAAGAAGCTATTGCATATATTTTTTTCATTGAATATTTATTTTATTTTATTTTATTTTATTTTATTTTACTTTAAGTTCTGGGATACAAGTGCAGAACATGTAGGTTTGCTACACAGTATATGTGTGTCATGGTGGTTTGCTGCACCTATCAACCCATCATCGAGGTGTTAGATGCATTAGCTATTTGTCCTAATGCTCTCCCTCTCCTCGCCCACCTCATTCCCTGACTGGTCCCGGTGTGTGATTTTCCCCTCCCTGTGTTCAAGTGTTCTAATTGTTCAACTCCCACTTCAGAGTGAGAACATGCAGTTTTTGGTTTTCTGTTCTTGTGTTAGTTTGCTGAGGATGATGGCTTCCAGCTTCATCCATGTCCCTGAAAGGAAATAATCTCATTCCTTTATATGGCTACATAGTATTCCATGGTGTATCTGTACCATATTTTCTTTATCCAGTCTATCATTGATGGACATTTGGGTTGGTTCCATGTCTTTGCTATTGTAAACAGTGCTGCAATAAACATACATATGCATGTGTCTTTACACAAGAATTTATATCTCTTTGGGTATATACCCAGTAATGGGATTGCTGGGTCAAATGGTATTTCTGGTTCTAGATCCTTGAGGAATTCCCACACTGTCTTCCACATTGGTTGAACTAGTTTATATTCCCACCAGCAGTGTAAATGCATTCCTATTGCTCTGCAGCATCATCAGCATCTATTGTTTCTTGACTTTTAGTAATCACTATTCTGTTTGGCATGAGATGATATCTCATTGTGGTTTTATTTGCATTTCTCTAATGATTAGTAATGTGAAACATCTCTTCGTATGTTTGTTGGCTACTTGTATGTCTCAAGGGAAGATTTTTTAAAT
>NW_016804208.1:2831914-2871108 GCF_001698545.2 Rhinopithecus bieti | reverse complement strand
GAGGTCTCTGTTCTGTTCTATTGATCTATATATTTGTTTTGGTACCAATACCATGCTGTTTTGGTTACTGTAGCCTTGTAGTATAGTTTGAAGTCAGGTAGCATGATGCCTCCAGCTTTGTTCTTTTTCCTTAGGATTGTCTTGGCTATATGGGTTCTTTTTGGCTCTGTATGAAATTTCAGGTAGTTTTTTTTCTAATTCTGTGAAGAAAGTCAATGGTAGTTTGATGAGAATAGCACAAATTACTTTTGGCAGTATGGCCATTTTCACAATATTAATTCTTCCTATCCATAAGAACGGAATGTTCTCCCATTTGTTTGTGTCCTCTCTTATTTCCTTGAGCAGTGGTTTGTAGTTCTCCTTGAAGAGGTCCTTCATATCCCTTTTTAGCTGTATTCCTAGGTATTTTATTCTCTTTGTAGCAATTGTGAATGGGAGTTCACTCATGATCTGGCTCTCTGCTTGTCTATTGTTGGCGTATAGGAATGCTTGTGATTTTTGCACATTGATTTTGTATCCTGAGACTTTGCTGAAGTTGCTTATCAGCTTAAGGATTGTTTGGGCTGAGATGATGGGGTTTTCTAAATATAGAATCATGTCATCTGCCAACAGAGACAATTTGACTTCCTCTCTTTCTATTTGAATATTCCTTATTTCTTTCTCTTGCCTGATTGTCCTATCCAGAACTTTCAATACTATGTTGAATAGGAATGGTGAGAGAGAGCATCTTTGTCTTGTGCCACTTTTCAAAGGGACTGCTTCCAGCTTTTGCCCATTCAGTATGATATTGGCTGTGTGTTTGTCATAAATAGCTCTTATTATTTTGAGACATGTTCGATCAATACCTAGTTTATTGAGAATTTTTAACATGAAGCGATGTTGAATTTTATTGGAAGCCTTTTCTGCATCTATTGAGATAGTCATGTGCTTTTTGTTATGTGATGGGTTACATTTATAGATTTGCATATGTTGAACCAGCCTTGCATCCCAGGAATGAAACTGATATAATCATAGTGGATAAGCTTTTCAGTATGCTGCTGAATTTGGTTTGCCAATATTTTAACGAGAACTTTCACATCAATGGTCATTAGGGATATTGGTGTGAAGTTTTCATTTTTTGTGGTGTTTCTGCCAGGTTTTGTTACCAGGATGATGCTGATCTCACAAAATGAGTTAGGGAGGAGTCTCTACTTTTCAAATGTTTGTAATATTTTCAGAAGAAATGGTACCAGATTCTCTTTGTACTTCTCATAGAATTTGGCTGTGAATCTGTCTTGTCCTGGGCTTTTTTGGTTGATAGGCTATTGATTACTGCCTCAATTTCAGCAATTGTTATTGATCTATTCAGAGATTTGACTTCTTCCTGGTTTAGTCTTGGGAGGGTGTATGTGTCCAGGTATTTATCCAATTCTTCTAGATTTTCTAGTTTATTTTTGTAGAGGTGTTTACAGTACTCTCTGATGGTAGCTTGTATTTCTATTGGGTCAGTCGTAATATGCCCTTTTTTATTGTGTCTATTTGATTCTTCTCTTTTCTTCTTTATTAGTCTAGCTAGTGGTCCATCTACTTTGTTAACTTTTTCAGAAAACCAGCTCCTGGATTCATTTATTTTAATGAATCTGATCTTAGGTATTTCTTGTCTTCTGCTAGCTTTTGGATTTATTTGCTCTTGTTTCTCTAGCTCTTTTAATTGTGATGTTAGGATGTCGATTTGAGAATTTTCTAATTTTTGGATGTGGGCATTTAGTGCTATGAATTTCCCTGTTAACACTTCTTTAGCTGTGTCCTAGATATTCTGGTACATTGTCTCTTTGTTTTCATTGGTTTCAAAAAACATTTATCTCTGCCTTAATTTCATTATTTACCCAGTAATCATTCAGGACCAGGCTGTTCAATTTCCATGTAGGTGTGTGGTTTTGGCTGAGTTTCTTAATCCTGAGTTCTAATTTGATTGCACAGTGGTCTGAGAGACTGTTTGTTATGACTTCAGTTATTTCTCATTTACTGAGAAGTGTTTTACTTCCTTATGTGGTCAATTTTAGAATAAGCACCTTGTGGCACCGGGAAGAATGTATATTCTGTTGATTTGGGGTGGAGAGTTCTGTAGATGTCTATTAGGTCCACTTGATTCAGAGCTGAATTCAAGTACTGAATATCCTTGTTAATTTTCTGTCTTAATCTGTCTAATATTAACAATGGGTGTTAAAGTCTCCCACTATTATTGTGTTGGAGTCTAAGCCTCTTTGTAGGTCTCTAAGAACTTGTTTTATGAACCTGGGTGCTCCTGTACTGGGTGCATATATATTTAGGATAGTTAGCACTTCTTGTTTAATTGATTCCTTTACCATTATGTAATGCCCTTTGTCTTTTTCGATCTTTGTTGGTTTAAAGTCTGTTTTGTCAGAGAGTAGGACTGCAGCCCCTGATTTTCTTTTCTTTCTATTTACTTGGTAGATTTTCCTCCATCTCTTGATTTTGAGCCTATGGGTGTCTTCGCACGTGACATGGGTCTCCTGATTACAGCACACCAATGGGTCTTGAATCTTTATCGAATTTGCCAGTCTGTGTCTGTTAACTGGGTTGTTTAGCCCATTTACATTTTAAGGTTAATATTGTTACGTGTGAATTGGATCCTCTCATTATAATGCTATCTGTTATTTTGCACACAATTTGGTGAAGTTTTTTTGTTGCACCATTGGTGTTTATATTTTGGTATGTTTTTATAGTGGCTGGTATTGATTTTTCCTTTCCATATTTACTGCTTCCTTCAGGAGCTCTTGCAAGGAAGGCCTGGTAGTGACAAAATCCCTCAGCATTTGCTTGTCTGGAAAGGATTTTATTTCTCCTTTGTTTATGAAGCTTAGTTTGGCTGGATATGAAATTCTGGGTTGAAAATGATTTTATTTAAGAATGTTGAATATTGTCTCCCACTCTCTTCTGGCTTGTACGGTTTCTGCTGAGAGATCTGCTGTTAGTCTGATGGGCTTCCCTTTGTAGGTGACCTGGCCTTTCTCTCTGGCTGCCTTAACATTTTTTCTTTCATTTTTACTTTGGAGAATCTGATGATTACATGTCTTGGGTTTGATCTACTTGTGGGGTATATTAGTGGTGTCCTTTGTACTTCCTGAATTTGCATATTGGCCTGTCTTGCTAGGTTGGGGAAGTTCTCTTGGATAATATTCTGAAGTATGTTTTCCAACTTGGTTTCATTCTTCCCATTTCTTTCAGGTACTCTAACCAATCATAGGTTTGGTCTTTTTTCATAGTTCCATATTTCTCTGAGGTTTTGTTCATTCCTTTTTGTTCGTTTTACTTTAATCTTGTCTGCATACCTTATTTCAGCATGATGGTCTTGAAACTCTGATATCCTCTCTTCTGCTTGGTCAATGTAGCTATTGATACTTGTGTATGTATTACAAAGTTTCTGTGCTGTGTTTTTCAGCTCCATCAGTTCATTTATGTTTCTCTCTAAACTGGTTATTCTAGTTAGCAGCTCCTGCAAATTTTTATCAAGGTTCTTAGCTTCTTTGCATTGGGTTAGAACGTGTTGCTTTAGGTCAGAGGAGTTGGTTATTACCCACTTTCTGAAGCCTACTTCTGTCAGTTCATCCACTTAATCCTCCTTCCAGTTCTGTGCCCCTGCTAGAAATGTGTTGCAATCATTTGGAGGAGAAAAGGCACTCTGGCCTTTTGGGTTTTAGCATTTTTTTGTTGATTTTTTCTCGTCTTCATGAATTTGTCTAGTTTCAATCTTTGAAGCTGCTGACCCTTGGATGGGGTTTTTGTAGGGATTTTTTTTCACTGATGCTGCTGTTGTTGCTTTCTGCTTGTTTTTCTTTCAATGGTCAGGTCCCTCTTCTTTAGGCTGCCTAAATCTGGTTGACTCTCGTGCCCGGAGATGTCACTCAATTCTGCAGACGTCACTGCAGAATAGCAAAAATGAGTGCCTGCTCTTTCCTTTGGGATCTATGACCTTGAAGGACATCAACCTGATGCCAGTAGGAATGCTCCTATATAGGGTGTCTGACAACCTTATTGGAGGATCTCACCCAGTTGGGTGGCACAGGGAACAGGACTCATCTAACAAAACAGTTTGACTGTCCCTTGGTGGAGGGGTGTGCTTCACTTTAGGGAAACCCATTTGTCTGGGCTCCCCAGATTCCTCAGAACTAGCAGGAGGAAAGACTAAGTCTGCTGGTCTGTGGAGACTGTGGCCTACCCTCCCCTAGGGACTCAGGCCCTGGGAGATCAGAGTCTTGTCTTTGAGCCTTTGGTTGAAGTTATTGGGGTTCTTGCAGGGAGAACCTGGCCAGTGAGGAGGGATGAGTCAGGGTCAGGCCTGAAGAGGCACTCTAGCTACAGTCTGTCACAGCCAGTGTGTTGGACTGAGGGGGATACCTCTTGGGAACAAGCTGTCCAGCCTCCCTCACTCCAGCAGGGGAAAAGCTCAGCCTGGAGCTTTGGAGATGGCTGCTGCCCTTCCCCTGCCCTGGCAGCTTAGTGTGTTAGGCAGCTATCAGTCCCAGTGTTGGTTTCTGCCTCTCTCTCAAGGAGCTCTAATGACTCAAACAGCAGGTAGCCACAGCTGTGGTACTGTCCGCCCCTCCCTACAGGAGCTCAGCAGGCTTAAGCAGATTGTAGCTGAGTGGTTGTTGAGAATCTGCATGGCTCCATAGTTGGGACCCTAGACCCCAGTGGTGTGGGCTCACAAATAAAACCTAATTTGTGGGTTGCACAGTTCCATAGAAAAAGCACAGTTTCCCAGGCTCGGTGGCATGCTCACTCACTGCCTCCCTTGGCTGTGGGGCGGGAACTCCCCTGCCCCATGTGGCTCTCCAGTGGGCTGCCGCACCACACTGCTCTTCCTTCCTCTCCATGGGTCATGCTGGTTGCCTAGTCAGCTCCGATGACAGAACCTGGATACCTTGGTAGCCAGTGCAGGATTCACACTCTGTTACGGTTCTTTTCGATGGGAGCCACTGATTGCTGCTGCTTCTAGTTGAACATCTTTGTAAATTTATATTTGAATACAAAAACCATAATTGATATAAAGATAAACTCATCATAAAACATAAACAGTCAGCAAGGTAGTTATAGAAATTACCAAAACCAAATAAAAAACTAGTAAAAACCTAAAACACACACAATACCTAAAAGTGAAATATTGAAATACCCTCTTTAAAATCCATAACGTTATATTATATGATACCAAAGTTCAAAATCAATATTTATTTGAGATTCTACTGATTAGAATAAGACAAAAAAGTACATACAAGTACACTATAAAGAAAAATATTTGTAGACAATGTGCATATCAATATTAAAAAACATTAAAATGTATAAAGACAATATTCAAACTAATAAAAAATTTCAAGAAAATTGTTGGATACAGTATCAATATGAAAATATCAAGAGCATGTCTACAAGACATTTGGGATACATCAGTTGAAATAAAAGACAAAAGTGTATTTTGGGGGACATTACATTCAGTAAACACAATTAGAAATCCCCAATGACAGCACGTAATGTATTGAATTATTTCAATTACTTGATAACCTCCAGTCATGTTTTGCCTTTTTAAATATATAATCCTCACATAATTCACCATAAGTCTTAAGTGTACACTTCAGTGGCTTTTAGTATATTCACAAGGTTGTGCAGCCATCACCACTATCTAATTCCAGAACATTTTTCTAGAGAAAAATGAGATTCCCATAAAGAGACCCCATCTCCATAGCAGTAATACCTTATTGCCTTCATTTCTCAATACTTGGTAATCATTAATCTATTTTTTGTCTCTAAAATTGGTATATTCTGGACATTTGACTTAAATGGAATTATACAGTACGTGACTGTTAGTGTGTGGATTCTTTCACTGAACATAATGTGTTGGCAAGGATGAAAAATAATTTGAACCTTGTACTTTGACAGTGGAAATGTAAAATAGTATCGTCATTTGTGTAACAGTTTGAAAGTTTCTCAAAAAGTTATACACAAGTTGCCATGTAACCTAGCATCTCTGCCTTTTATGATCAATCTTCAAATAACCAACTTGGCCAATATTAGCCAGCCACTCCCTCCATCACTTGCAGTTATTCTATAGATTGAAAGAAGGCATAGTGATGCAGTGCTTCAATATCAAGACTCTGAAATCAGGAGTATCTACAATTGAGTTCTCGTTCACCACCTTACTTGGTATTGACTTTTGTAATGTCAATAACATTGCCATCTTTATTTATTCATTCACCAAATACTGTTGAACTTCAACTACATGCTTTACACTATCATAAGTGACATAGATACAGTGATAAAGAGGGAAAGCAGTATTTTTCATTCTGTTGGAGAAAGCATAAAATCATTACTTTAAAGTTACTATACTTATTTATATTAAATATATTAACATGTTAAATATGTTTATTATATAAATATAATGAAATCAGATATTGATAAAGTTCATTAAAAATAGAAACAAAGCAATAGAGACAGTGTGATATATGTAAGTTTGTGCAATATTACAGTGTAGTTATAGACAATAGCTGTGTTAAGGTGACACTCCTGCAGAGATGTGAATGAAGTGACACAGAGGGTCAAGTAGATATCTGCAGGCACAGCTTTAGAGCATTAGTAAAGAAAAAATGCAAATACTCTAGCAGTATTAGTTGTAGTGGTCCAGATGCAGCATGGAGACCAGCATGGCATGAGCCGAGTGACTGAGGTGTGGGATAAAAGACAATGAGATCACAAAAGTAGAATCCACCAAAAGAGTAGGCTATGATGCAGGAAAAAGAATATGACTTCTGGGTTCCTTAAAGCAAGTTAAGAAAGCAGTTTAAAATAGAGGAGTTGATTGACTGTCCCATTTTACTGAAACTTTCCTGGTTTCACTACTGGCATCCTGTGTCCAGAAAAACTATCAGTCCCACGTCAGCCAGGACATCTGGTCACTCACTGATGAAATCTTACAATTGTATCAGAATTGGCAACGTGGAAACCTTTCCTGGCCTCGAAAAGAACATAAGTAAAGTGGTAAATAAAAGCTGGTATTTTTGCATGCAAGAAAAAAATAGGAGTAACTGCCAGAATAAGGTTCATGAAGAATATGTACACGAGTCTTTTGGACCCTATCTATAAAAGAAAACTAAAAGTGGAAAAGTAGATCAATGGTTTGGGGGTTGTTTACTTATGTTTTTGTTAAAAAAATAGATTCCCTATCCCTCTCTCACCATCCAGTGACTTTCTTGATTCAGCAGGTACGGCATGGGATATCTATCTATCTATCTATCTATCTATCTATCTATCTATCTATCTATCTTTCACTTCTTACATTCCCTCCAAGCACTTGTTGCTATTAGGGAGTTTTGGAAATTCCATTAATATTGGATAATCTCGTGGAAAAGTTCCCTTTTACTCTTCTTTCTAATAATTTGGCTCCTATGTTTTCTTCAAGGCCTATTTAAAATTCTACATTTTACATAACACAGATTCTGACATGCTTTCTAATTCTTTTGTTTTCATGCTGCCTTTAATTGACATCTCTGTACATCACATTCCTGGGTGCTTGGTATATTTTAAAGTTCCCTTGGTAATCAACACATTTCTATTTCTTCCTTCTTTGTGCTCAGCATATGATTATGTATATATTGCGTATTTGCTAAATGCTTGCTAGCTTGATTCAATTTGGGGATGCAATTCTAGTACATCTGCAGTAGTTTGCCATGAGGTTTTGGAGACCAAGAAGGTCTCAGTTTCAACTGTAATTTTCTATGAAGATACATTGTGTTCTGGGTCACTTAATAAATTTATAACAAAAAATCATCTAAAGGGTATGTGCAAATTCTCTCTACTCACTTCACTGACCAGGTACAGCATACGAGTTCACTGCACTGCTCTGAGAGATGCCTTGCTGCCAATACCCAATTCATTATTATTTATCTCAAAGTAATAGGAATACATTCTTCTCTCATTTCTGCAGTGATGTCCAAACAGTCAAACCACAATTGCAATGCTCTCTTCTCCCAGAGGTGTAATTTAAATTCCAAGATACTCAGAATGAGAAATTAGAATGCCTTTTGCTCCATTTATAAAACCTGACAGCTTAATTCCAAAGACGCTGGACATTTAATTAATGAGAAGTGAATCAACTCTTCAACATTAAAAAGAAAATCTATAATTTGGCCTCTTCTAGCAAACAGAGTGAAATGTCAAATTATTTTACGTCTTCAGACAGGATTTTTTTTTTTGTAACTTTTACAATGTAAGTGTTTCATAATAATGTCAAAATTCTGCTCTATTAAGCCAGAATGCAACTGATCCAATACAAATTGCCTATGACACTAAATTGTATTGATGCCTTACTACAGAGATAAACTTGGCTGTGGGAAGTGAGCCATGCCGCATCAGCAGCAAAAGAAAGATATCCTGGAAATGGCATGACCAAGCTACTTACCACTCCTGGAACTGCTCGCCTGTAGCAGCAGCTCTGAGGTGGACCTGCTTAACCCTGAGTAACCAGGAGTAGAAGGATCTAAATTGGAACTGACAGTCTAGTTTTGTATGGTAATTCTCCATTTTCTCCAGCTTCTCTTTTTACTCAGCCTTCAAGTATATACAGTAAGTTCATTAAAGGCACTCTAAGTGGCAAATTCTGTAGGATCCAATATCTGGCCAGGACAGCAAATGAAAATGTTGACAGATATTATTTCCACAAGTAGGGGCACTTGCAGTACTTTTCAAAACATGTAAATCTCCTCCAAGTGCCAGGGCTGATTAACAGCTACAAATAATTTGAAAATACTTTACGTGATAATACTGTGTACACACATCTGCAATTATAGAAGATTCCTGTAGATACTAGAGAGCCTTTAGTTTGTAAATCATGACAGCTTCTTCTCCAATTATATATATATATAGATTCTAGGAAAAACAAAAGTGTAGGAATACTGGATATGAGAATGCTTTGTTCCTCTTAGTGGGCAAATGAAATACAAACACTTACCCAAGGTAAGATGATGTTGAAAATAACTTTTATTTATGATGTATTCTGATATTTACTATTTTACAGTTTCCTCAAGTGTAAAATGGGCCTCAATTCTATATGGTTGTTGTGAAAGTTAAGCCATAAGCCAGAGCCATACACATGAATATATATATACACACACACACACATTACACATGTATGTATGTATACATATGTACATTATATTAGATTTATTATATTACACTTTATTTTTATTTATTATACATACACTATATTGTATGTATTATATACATTATTTAATGTATATATGTATTATACATATAAGCATTATACATATATACATATTTTATTATATTTATTATGATGTATATATACATTGTATTTATATTTATTATATACATGCATACACATATATGCATGTATACATATATACATTATATACACACATACATTATTAGATATGTATGTGTATGGCAATAATCTATATACACATAATCAATATACACATAAGAATGAGCTATATACACATAACAATGCACACATCATATATACATATATGTATATATACACACATCAGAATTATATATGTATATAAGATATATCAATAGATATAGATATATAGGTATTTTAAGAATTCCTTGAAACTTCCTAAGAGGAGCCTAAGGCAAACAAAATGTAATGTGATATCCTGGGTGGAATCTTGCAACAGAAAAATAGGACAGGTAAAAATTTGAGGAAATATGAATATAGGATAAGCTTCAGTTAATAATAATGTATCAGTATTGGCTCATAAACTGTGACAAATGTACTAAACTAATGTAAAATGTTAACAATAGGCAAAATTGAGTGTAGGGTAAATAGGAACTCTATACTATTTTTGAATTGTTCTTGTAAATCTTTAAAAAACTCTAAAATTCAAAGTTGATTAAAAACAAATAGTGCCTACAAAAAATAAAATGTTAACAACAAGAGAAATTGTGCATAGGATACATGAGAACTCTACACTATCTACATAATGTTTTTGAAAATCTAAAATGTTCTAATATTAAAATTTACTAAAATACCGTGTGGAAAAAATAACATAATACAACTAAGTAGTGTGTATATACATATACATGTGTGTGTATATATGTATATATATACATATATTTGATCAACTACTCATAAAAGGTGTAGAATTCTGAAAAGTTTTTCTCAACTTTTGAAAATTTCCAACATTCTTGGAAGTTTACATGAAGTAGAATAGAATGAGGAGATATTTAACATTTTGTTTGCTTCTATTTAATTTTTAATTTTCATAATAGATTTAGCTAGGCTTTCTTGAGTTTCTGAGCTTTCATCAATTACATGGATATGGTTTATATAAATTTGCACTAAAACAGAGACTAAGTGATCTTTCTGATGATGATAAACAATTTAGGTTCTAACGAGATCATAGGTTTACTAATAACAAACAAAGGGACTCAGCTAAAGACCAGTATAGATAACTCAACTTAGTTGGTTATTAGTAAGTTCACACTGTTGATATTGTGGTTCAGACTCCTCCACACTTATGTGAGAGTTAATTACCATTTGACATTAAGGCTAATTTTATCTCACATTTTCTTCCTTAGGCCTCAAATTATTACTTTGAATCATCAGGTTTGCATTTAGCAATATAATTTATGTAGATAAATTTATAATATTGGAATATTGAAAAATATCCACTTAATAATATAACCTGACATCTCTTTCCTAAGTTTGAATAATACACCCTGGCATTTCTTTCCTAATACCAAAAGTACAAAATAGCTTTCTCACCTTCACCTGGCCTTTCCCAACACAGGCACTCAACAGATGCCACATTATTAGGAGCTTATACATGGGAAGTATAAGTGAGGTGAGGTACTGACCCTACCGCATTGTTTGTATGGGCTTTGATTTCCCCACCTGGGGTAAGTAAGGATATGAAATTCTGTATTTCTACAAAGAATAAACAACTATATTGAGATCATATGGCCTCAGCCTGACACTGTCTTAAGCTTCACCAACACCTTCCCAGATCTATTCCATGACTGAATTTCATCCATAGCTCGGACAACCTTATCTCTTTCCTAGATTTCTGTAATCAGCTCACTGGTTTTGCATTGTTTCTAAAAAATTAAAGTTATGTTTGGAAATATGAAAACTAAACTCCCATCCCACCCTACAACCAATGTTTATTTGCTGATTAAATGTTTAGATTACTAGGTATATTACTTGATGTATCTGGCAAAGGTTTATGCTTTAACCAACAAATATCAGAACCATTCTGATTTTAAAAGTTAATACATTTATCTCAACTTTTCTTTGCTTCATCTTTGTGCTACTATTTCATTTTGTCTCCTGGTTGGTTAAATGGCTGAACTGCAGTGATTGAGAGGCATTAGGATGGGGAACTGATTGCACGTTTATTTCCCATCAAAATTAACTGCACAACTATCATGTTTTAATACTTCTTAGTGAATTTTGAAGATCACTAGGTTTAACACTTTACTACCATTGAACCTGAAAATGCTTCAACTGAAGCAATGCAGTAATTTATGAGATTTTATGATGGTTATAGTCATGAAATATTGCATTGTCACTTATAATTTTACCCACATAGCAAGAAAAAACATCTTCTGCTACAGAAATAAATATGTGAAGAAGAGGAATTTTAAAAAGTTAAGGTAGCAGATTTGTCCAATATGAAATTAATTGTTTTCTTAGTGGTAGTTTAGTCATGGAAGAATGATAGGCGCCTCCTCAAGAGGGGAGATAGGGTTATATGTTTTGAAGGTAGATGCTTTATTAACCTTACAAGAGTTTTGAGGGCTTTATTTCCTAAAACTTAGTCCCTTATTGTAATTAAGTGGACTCTGTGAAAGGAGAAGCAAGAAAGATGCAAGTTTTGAGAAATTAAAAAAAATAAAAAGAAGAAAATCTTATGTGTTGGGTCATTTCTCTGAGATTGGAAATGAGAATGCAGCTATGAGTTTCAATAGGAGGGAGAGATCGGAACTTCTTTTAGATGTAGTGAATGCTCCAGAGACATTGAATCAAAGTAGGCTCGTAGGAACCCAGTAGAATTCACATCTACATGTGCAGCCTTAACTCCTCAGTGAAAATCTCCATGGTCCAATGTGGTGGTAACACAGAGCATAAGCATGGTCAAACTATACCGCAAATTTGCATCCAATAAAGAGTGAAACAAAATGAGGTTAGCCACACAGTTATGTTGTTAAAGAAGCAAAAGTCTGAGGGCAGCAACCCTAGTTTTCTTTATCATTTTTCTAGGATCATAAAGGCCTGGTAATCCTCTAACATCTTTTGGATGACAGAAAAGTCACAGTAATGCCTGGCATTAAAAATTATGGCTTATTTACTGATTTGTATTTGGAACCAGATTTGACAATATTTTGAGCATTAAAGATGTGGTATTTCTTCCCTTTCAACTGTTGCAGTGAAATTTATATTTGTTTCGTAAGTTTGCTATTTTGTTTTAGTTTTACCTTTAGTTTGTAGCAATTTATCATTGTATCTTAGGCTCACACATTTTATATATTATTATAAAACTTTTTGGAACATATATTCCAAATAAATTATGATCATCTGTGATCCCTTTCTCTAGGTACAGAATTTCTCCGATTGTCAAGGATTTTCTACATCTATGAATCTTTTTATAATGTACCACTTTTCTTACTCTTGGTTTGAGGGACATAAACTTTTGTCAATAGAACATGAGAATTCTGTCAGATAAAATGTGATGAGGTCATTGTAAATTAACAATCCATTGGTACTTGGATATAGTAAAATCATATTTTAGTCTATTTAAAATCTGTGTAAAATAAGTAAGTTTCTTAACTATAAAATGATTTTGTTACTTTAAAGAAGTAAAAAAGGATATTATAACAAGACGGCAAGCAAGTCAATTTAAATGTTGATCATTTTCAGTAAAAAAATTTAAAATATACCATACAAAGCTTAAGTTATTTACTTACTTGTAATTTAATTACTTGTTTCTATTTACTGATCATTTGATTTGTAATAATTGGAACCCTCCTTTATCTTTGCATTCTTAAAATCAAGTTTTCTATGGAAAATCTATATCACTTTTCATGATATAAACATTAGTGGAAAACAAAACTCAAGAAGGTGATAATAAAATAGAAGACCAGACTATTAGGACAGAATATTTAAGAGAAAATAGAATACTAAAATATCTGCAGTCCAAAAAATAAAGGAGAATAAAAATAAAGTAAACAAAGAACATGTAAGACAATATAACATAAGTAGCAAGGAGGCTGACTTAAACCATCCATATTGATAATTCTGGTAAGTTTACATAATATTTTAGAAGGCTAAATGCTAGACATAAAAACACACGTAGAATGAAAATAAAAGATGGAAAAGATATTCCATGTAAGTGGGAACCAAAAAAGAGCTGGAGTAACTATACTTATATCAGAACAAGATTCTTATAGATTTCAATACAAAAACTATACAAAAGAGACAAAAAAAGGTCATTATATAATGATAAAGGGTAAATCCAGCAAGAGGATCTAAAAATTATAAACATTTATGCACCCAACATTGGAGAACCCAGATATCTAAAACAAAGTTTTAAAGCTAAAGAGATAGATCCCAGTACAATTGTATCTGGAGACTTCACTCCCCAATTTCAGCATTAGACAGATCATCAAGATAGATAATCAACAAAGAAATATTGGACTTAATCTCCACTGTAGGCCAAGTGGATCTAATAGATACTTACAGAACATTTCATCCAACATCTGCAGAATATACATTGTTTTCCTCAGCACATCAATCATTCTCAAGGACAGACAATATGTTAGGCCACGAAACAAGTCTTAAAACATTCAAAAAACTGAAATGATATAAAGTATCTTCTTTGGTCACAATGGGATAATGCTAAAAAATAATAGTTAGGAATTTTATAAACTATACAAACACATGGGGATTAAGCAATATGCTCCTGAATGACCAGAGGGTCAATGAGTAAATAAAGAAGAAAATTTAAAAGATTCTTATAACAAATGACAATGGAAACACAACATAACAAAACCTATGGTATACAGAGAAAGCAATACTAAGAGAAGGGCTTATAGCTATAAATGCCTACATCAAAAAAGTAGAAAACCTTCAAATAAACAACCTAACAATGTATCTCAAAGAAGAAAAGCAAGAGCAATGCAAACCCAAAACTAGTAGAAGAAATAATAGAGATTAGAGCAGAAAAAAAATTGAAAGAAGTAAACAATACAAAAGTTTAATCAAATAAGAAGTTGTTTTTTAAAGATAAATAAAATCAACAAACTTTTAGCCAGACTAAGAAAAAAAAAAAAAGACTGAAATAAATAAAACAAAGATAAAAAAGAAGACATTAAAAACCGATACTGCAGAAATTCAAAGGATCATTAGAATTTATTATAGGCAACTGTATATCAATAAATTGGAAACCAAGAAGTAGATAAATTCCAAGATACATACAACCTACCAAAATTGAACTCTGAAGAAATCCAAAACCTGAACAGACAAATGACAAGTAATGAGATCAAAGCCATAACAAAAAATCTCGCAGCAAAGAAAAGCCCAGGACCCATTCGCTTCACTGCTCAGTTTTGCCTAACATTTAAAGAAGAATTAATACCAACACAACTCAAAATATTCTGAAAAATAAATGAGGAGGTAATAGTTCCAAATTGTTCTATAAGCCGGTATTACTCTGACACCCAAACAAGAAAAAGACACATTAAACAAAAAGAAAACTACAGGCCAATATCCCTGATAAATATTAATGCAAAACCTCAGCAAAATATTAGCAAACCAAATTCAACAACACATCAGAAAGACTATTCATGACCAAGTGATATTTATCCCAGGAATACAAGGATTATTCAACAAATACAAATCAATCTATATGATACATCATATCAACAAATGAAGGACAAAAACCATATGATTATTTCAATTGATGCCCAAAACAAACTTGGTAAAATCAACATCCCTTCATGACAAAAACCCTAAAAAATCTGCAGATAGAAGGAACATACATCAACATAATAAAGGCCATATAAGACAGAACCACAGCTAGTTTCATACTGAATGGGGAAAAACTGAATGCCTTTCTTCTAAGATCTGGAACATGATAAGTATGCCCACTTTCACCACTGTTATTCAACATAATACTGAAAGTCCTAGCTAGATAAATCAGACAAGAGAAAAATATAAACAGCACCCAAATTGGAAAATAAGAAGTCAAATTATCCTTGTTGGCAGCTGATACAATCTTATATATGGAAATACTTAAAGACTCCACAAGAAAACTATTAGAACTGATAAATCTAGTAAAGTTGTGAAATACAAAATCAACATACAAAAACCAGTAGCATTTTTATATGCCAAAAGGAAACAGTCTGAAAAAGTATCAAAAAAGTAATCACATTTATAATAGCTACAAATAAGATAAAATACATAGGAATTAACCAAAGAAGTGAAACATCCCTACAATGAAAACTATAAAACACTGCTAAAAGAAATTGAAGAGGACACACACAGAAAAAGGGAGGGAAGATATTCCATGTTCATGGATTAGAAGAATAGATAGTGTTAAGTATCCATACTACCTAAAGCAATCTACAGATTCAGTGCAACCACTATCAAAATACCAATGATATTCTTCACAGAACTAAAAAAAGAACCTAAGATTTACATGCAACAAAAGACCCAGATCAGTCAACACTACCTTAAACAAAACAAAACAAAATCACCCAAAAATGAGGAAATCACATTACCTGACTTCAAATTATACTACAGAAGTAATGTAATTAAAACAGCGTGTTACAGACATAAAACAGAAACATAGACCAATGGAGCAGAACAGAGAACCCAGAAACAAATCGATACACCTACTGTGAACTCATTTTTGACAAAGGTGCCAAGAACATACATTGGGAAAAGGATAGTCTCTTCAATAAATTGTGCTGATAAAACTGAACATTCATATGCAGATGAGTGAAATTAGACCCCTATCTCTCACCATATGCAAAATCAAAATGGATTAAAGACTTAAATCTAAGACCTCAAACTATGAAACTACTAAAAGAAAACTTTGGGGGAGACTCTCCAAGACACTGGACTAGGCAAAGATTTCTTGAGCAATACCACACAAACACAGGCAACAAAAGCAAGTATGGACAATGGGATCACACCAAGTTAAAAAGCTTCTGCACAGCAAAGAAAACAAGAAACAGAGTAAAGAGACAATCCACGAAATGGAAAAAAAATTGCAAACTGTTCATCTGATAAATAATAACCAGAATCTATAAGGAGATCAAACAACTACATTGGAAAAGGTATAATAATCCAATTAAAAATGGGCAACAGATCTGAATAGACATTTCTCAAAAGAATAACATATTAATGGCAAGTAGTCGTACGAAAAAGTGCTCAACATTATTGATAATCAGATAAATGCAATCAAGACTACAATGAGATATCCTCTCAACTCAGTTAAAATGGCTTTTATTAAAGGCAGGCAATAATAAATGCTAGTGAGGATATGAAGAAAAGGGAACCCTAATACACTGTTGGTAGGAATGTAAATTAGTACAACGACTACTGAGAACAATTTGAAGTTTTCTCAAAAAACTAAAAATAGACTTACCATATAATTCAGCAATTCCACTGCTACGTAAATACCCCAAACAAAGTGAATCAGTTTATCAAAGAGGTATTTACACTCCCGTGTTTATTTCAACACTATTTGCAATAGCAAAATATTGGAAGCAACCTAAATATCCATCAAGAGACAAATGGATAAAGAAAATGTGGTACTTGAACACAATGGAGTATTATTCTGTCATAAAAAAAAATGAGATCTTGTAATTTGAAACAAATGGCTGGAACTGGAAGTCATCATGTCAAGTGAAATAAGCAAGGCACAGAAAAACAAACGTCACATGTTCTCACTTATTTGTGGGAGCTGAAAATTGTAACAATTGAACTTATAGAGACAGAGAGTAGAATAATGGTTACCAGAGGCTAGGATGGTAGTGGGTAGTGGGATATGAGGGGGTGGTTAATGGGCACAAAAATACAGTTAGACGAAATGAATAATATCTAGTATTTGATAGCACAACAGGTTGATTGCAGTTAACAATAACTTATCGTACATTTAAAAGTAATTTAAAAAATGTATTTAGATTGTTTGTAACACAAAGAAATAATAAATGCTTGAGGTGATGGATACCCCATTTACCCTGATGTGATTACTATGTGTTGTGTTCCCGTATCAAAATATCTCATGTACCCTAGAAACATGTGTATCAAATATATACCCACAATTTTTAACAAAAACCAAATAAGTAAAAACAACAATATGAAAATAAAGGAAAACTAGCAAAATAAAATAAATAATAAACAGGTAAATTTATTATAAATACCAAAGAAGGCTAAAAGTGTATGCATCTAATAATAGAATTCCAAAATGCATTTAAAAAAACTAGTAGATCTCTTTGTTTCTTTGTCATCTGTTTCTCTGTCTTGTCATGAAAAGCAAAGTAAATATCTGTATTAGACTGTTTTCACAGTGCTATAAAGAACTACCTGAGACTGGTTAATTTATGAAGAAAAGACATTTAGTTGATTCACAGTTCCACATGCTTAATAGGAAACATGACTGGAAGACCTCAGAAAACTTACAATCAAAGCAGAAGGCAAAAGGGAAGTAAGGACCTTCTTCTCATGGTGGCAGGGGAGAGCAAGAATGAAAGGGGAAGCTCTACATGCTTTTAAACAACCAGACGTCATGAGAGCTCACTCACTATCATGAGAACAGTAAGGGGGAAATCCACCCCCATGATTCAATCTCCTCCCACCAGGTCTCTTCCCTCCTGACACTTGGAGATTACAATTTGACATGAAATTTGGGTGGGGACACAGAAACAAACCATATTAGTGCCTGAACTCCATTTGTTCCTGAATCATTTTATAATGCTGGTAAAAGTGATCTGTTACTCATTTTCACAACTATTTGTGTACATTTATCCCACAGGGAATACCAAGTCAAATTTCCTAAGAGCTTTAGTTTTTTGTTTTGTTTTTGTTTTTGCAATCTATGTACACTTAGTGTCTTTACTTCAGAAGATTTGGAGTGGACACTTTTAGGAGATCAGTCATAGTGGTAGGAAAAATTATAGGAAAGAAGCAAACCCTCTTGGAAGACCAGGATGTTTTGAAAAACCTTTGGGAAATAATTTTGCTGAAGGCAGCCAAATCCTCTTATCCAGAGGCTGAGAGCAAAGGGCAGATAACAAGGGAATGTAAAGGAAGTTATCTAGATAAATGTCTTTACTCCTGTCTCCAGAAAGCAACCTTGATCATTCGTGCGCAGGACTGCTCTCTCCTCGGGGGATCGACAATGTTTATTACCCACAAATTGTGTTTGCTCCAAGCCTTTGTCATTAAACCTGTACTAAATAAATGCAAGCATGGCCGGCTTATGGGGGCTGCACTCTAGTCAGCGGTGCGGCACTTCTCATTGGCGGTGCTGGGCGGTGCATTGCCCTAGCAGCGCTGTCAGGCAAAACACCTGTGTTAGTGTGCTTCTTTCATCCATTGCTTGGACAGAGTCTGCAGGACAGGCTCAGCAGACACTTATTATTATTATTATTATTATTGTATTTTTTGGCATAAAAACAGCAAGTAGTTCATTAGGCAAGATTTTGTTTCATTTTCCTTCTTAGATACTGCATGGCAAATTAATTTTTCCATTAAAAATGCAGTAACAAAACTCCTCGCATTATAAAGCAATAAAAATTCTTACAGAATTCTTTATTCAGGCCATGCATTGGATCACCTGCACAGGTGTAGACTCCCAATCTACTTAATTAGAGTCATCAGAATGTTCACATGTGAGACCTCCATAAGTGATGCTGACACACACTTAGGAAGATTGAGAGTGACTGAAATCTAAAAACATAATGTCAAAACCTAATATTATTTTTAAACTTTCATTGGAAATAAAATGAGCTGTAGACCAAAAGGTAAATGAGATAAAACACACCCACCTTACTTCTTCTCTTTTCCATCCTAACTCTACTAGAAATGAGATTGAGGATTGCTTTTTATGTAGTAATGCTCCTCTCATGTTAAATCAGTTAAAGAAATGTATCTAAACATTTGAAATTGTGACTTATTGAGTTCATATCTGATTTCTAAATAAATCAACTTTACATCTCACACCCTATTTTATAAATATTCAAACAATTCCCCTGAAAGGTATATTTTAAGTATCTCAGTTCAAAAGTCATCAATCTATAGTAAATATAAGCAAATATATGATCTTTCTTCTGACTTTCTTAAACTGAATCTCAAGAATTTAGTATTTGTTAGATAAATTATGCTCTACAGCTTTTATTTTCATAAATATAAATTCTAACTTTAAAGACACATATTTTATCACAATAGATTTATATCCTACACTTAACTGATGGAATTTAGATTGTTCTAATAATATACAGATGTATATCTTGATTACCAAAAAATGAAGTTCATTTAAAAAATGATACTAGAAAATAATGTTTCCATAGTCACTATTGTTCTGTAGATGCATCCTAAGGTTATTTACAATATTTAGTAAACTAAAGATTTATATGTTATTTCATTTTATAGAGAGATATTATGCATGTATTGTGGAATAAAAAACAAAATAACATATTGATATCATTAAAAATTCTTATGTGGGATTTTCCACATTGGACAAAGGATAAAGAGATGTAAGTTCAATGAGATTAAGAAAGAGCCATGGAAAACTAAATTTGGTTTGGAAAAATTAATGTGAACTAATAATGATTTTTTAAAAATCTATTTCATTTGCTTTGGGCATTGAAAATGGCATACACAAAAAAAGAAACAGCCAATCTAATGCCCAAATTGTGGTCTCGCAAACTCTTTTCAACTAAAGGAAACCGTAGTTTCTCAGACAAATGGCTGGTTCCACGTCTAAGACAAGAAATACACTACATAAGCCTAGAACACCTTATCACACAAGAAAGCAAAATAGTCTTCTCTGACCCTTGGGATTATGTCAATGATCTCAGGTGTCAACTTAAGTACTTTCTTACTTACTTAATAATAGGAAATTTGATCATCACTGAAAAGAAAAATTGCAATGGGTTGAAATATGTCACATGTTTTAAATCTATAAAATAATAATGGTATTAAAGAAAATGATAGTAATCATTGACCATCATTACAGGATATGAAGGACAAGTCATTATTTTGAAAGCTGGAAAGAAGGGTAAGAATCAAAAATGTTTTGCCTTTCCTTTATACTAAAAGTGTATATGGGCAAGTAAATAATTGAGAAAGGAAATCTCTCTCTCTCTCTCTCAATCTCTCTCATCTAAGAGATAGGGTCTCACTATGTTGCCCAGTCTGGCCTCAAACTTCTGACAAAGGGATCCTTCCACCTCAGCCTCTCAAGTTGGTGGCAATACAAGCATGTGGCCTTGACCCTGGCTGGGAAGTTTTCTTTATAAGAGTATCTCAGTATTAATGAAGAAGAAAGTATAGAATTATAATATTGCAATTTACAACCACTAATGAAATTATGGATTTAGATAACGATCACTGAAAGGAAGCAACTAGACCTAGAGGTCTCCTGATAGGAAAAATACAATAGCAACTACAGTATATTCTTGTCAAAATCATTCTTGAATTGATCAAACATCTGGATCCAACTGCCAATTTACAGAAAATATGTGGGACACAAGAAGATGTCAAATGTCATCTTAAGGATATAGTCAACAGAGTCCAGGCTATGGGCTATTGTTTTTAAAAAATTGATACTTTCAACAGATAAACTGCAAATAAAACATGAAAGAGAGTTGGAGGGTCAGTTATTTGATATTCACTTCCAATACTATAGCCATTATCCATATATTGCTATTTAAATTTAAATTAACAAAAATTAAATAAAATTTAAAATTTAGTTCTGTAATTCACACTGGCACATTCAAGGGCACAATAGCCATATATGGAGAATATAGATACAGAACTTTTCTATCATCACAGAAAATGCTATTGGGCAGCAGTTTATACAAACTGAAAAAAAATTCAGAGCTGTCTCAATAAAATATAATATATAGTTTTTATTTGCAGGTTAATTTAACTAACTTAAAACACTCACGTTTATGAGACAAGCAAGAAAATTTTCACACCTGATATTTCATTATATTAAAGAATTCTTGTTATTTTTAATGTTTTATGATGGACAGTGGTATATTTTGAAACAGTTTTTGTCTTTTAAAGCTAAATATACAAATATTTGCAGATAAAATAATATGATGTTTTGGGATTCCTTCAGAACTAACACAATTAGAAAGACCAGGTGGGGGTATATATGAGACATTTTTGTTCGTGTGCTGATCATTATTAAAGCTGAATATTGTGAAATGTAGCTGAATATTGTGAAACTCAATGCAATTGAATTGAATTGAATTCAATGCAATTGTGAAATGCAATGTTTTCTTTGATATTTGAGATCATGAATAATAACATTTTTAAAATACTATTACATTAGGATAAAATTATGCCGGGCAAGTGGATTATAAATGCAAATTCACGAAGTAAAAGGAACAATTTCTTTTTTCTTTCTTTTTTTTTTTTTTTTTTTTTGAGACAGAGTCCTGCTCTGTCACCCAGGCTGGGTCCAGTGGTGTGATCTTGGCTCACTGCAAGCTCGCCTCCCAGGTTCACGACATTCTCCTGCCTCAGCCTCCCGAGTAGCTGGTACTACAGGCACCCGCCACTGTGCCCGGCTAATTTTTTTGTATTTTTAGTAGAGACAGGGTTTCACCGTGTTAGCCAGGATGGTCTCCATCTAAAAGGAACAATTTCTGACTATAAGATAAAGCTTTTAAATGATGATAGTGAATATCAAATGACAAGTTAATTAGATGCCCAGGATACATTTATAAGAATGATATAGTTTTATTTAATATGTCAATATGAACAATTCACCAGAAATAAAATTATTTGAATTTACTTAAACATGTTAAAGTTTTGTGAAGAAAATATTACAATGTACAGGAATACAGGTTTTTCAAATTTAAGAGTAAGGTGAGCAAAAGTTTGTTAACTTGATCATATAACAATCATTGTAGAACTGCAGATTAAGAATTCTGCAAACAGATATTGTAATTTTATGGCTCTGAGCTTGGAGTTCAGGATTCTACCCTCATAAGAAACTTCCAAGTAGACTCGAAACTAGTTTCTTTGAATACAAAATCGAGAAATGATACTTCTCTAAGCATCTGCATTGCCCTCTCAAACCACCTCCTGCTGCAAATAGGATCTTTGTTCCAACCCTGGAAAACTCCACAACTCGGCAGTTGTCCCAACCTAGACATATACTTTCCTTAGCCCTTTATATCCTGAGAACTATCCCAGAACCTAAGATCTATTGGGATGCCAAAAATACGATTTTTTCTCCCACATGAGCTAACTCCCCTTACTCTACATCACTTGCTTCTAAAAGTGGAGGACACAGATGAGTAAATGTTTTCTTTGTAATCTCTCTAGCATATTTCTCCCTAAATGGTTAATAATTAGAGAAGCTTAACATATATCAATCCAAATACTATAGAAATATAGATTGATTGTATTATTTTAATAATTGTAAATGCACTGGCTTAAATCCCTACGTCTTCATAATATGCTGTAATGTAAATCACTAATTAACTATTTCTACACTAACATAGTATTTGGAAAATATTACATTTGTGTTATTTTTGTTTTGCTCCTAAGTAGATAATAGGAAAATAAAAGGAGAATTGGATTTATAACTCAAAAGTTGTATTTTACATAGTGTGAAATACAATATTTGAGCCCAATCAAAATTTTCTGTTTAATTATTTTAATGAGACTCCTGTTTGTACTACTTTGAATGTATCTGAGATCTAATTATCCATCCTTTCATCTGACTGAATGACAATGTTGGACTTACAAAGGATGGCGATCATCATTTTTAATCTTTGCTAAGCCACCTACATATTGATTGAAGAGTCAAAGAAACATGTCACTGTCTCATGCTCTATTGACTGGAGGATTAGAGGTCAGATCAGAAGGAAAGAGTGATGTACTGGCAAGATGCAAGTGATAAAGAAAATAAACTGTTACCGAAGAAATCTCATGAAGCAGCTAATTTGTAGAACTGAGGGAAAAAATGGGGTAGGTAACATGAAGAAAGAAAGCATAATCCTGTCTCAAAAAAAGATAATAGTAAGTCTGATATTATAGATAGGATATACATGTCCTCCATTTCCACTTATTCATGTGTTGATTTTAATAACTTCCTCACTGTTCTTCCTACCACATTTTTTTCTGTCATCTTACCATCAAAGACACATTCTGAAAACTATCTATTTGTTAATCTTGTCACTATAATGAAAATCTCCAGCATGTTTTCATTTAGCTATTAATTGAAACTTAAATTGTTTTTATTAAAGAGCAAGATCCTTCATGAAATGGGTCCTAACAAATTCATCAGCATCCTTTCCCTCCACTTTCCAACAGAAACTTTTTACTTTAGCCCAGCCTGGAAATGCTTTTCAAGTTTCACATCATTCACTTAGAATGATATGTCTTTTTATCATCAGTCACTCAAGACTCAGTTCTGTGCAATGTCTTCCCTGATGCTTTCTCAGGTCACACAATCCTAGAAAGAAGTATGCCTTTGACGATCTCTTAGGCTGCTTTGTGCAGCACAGATATAATACTTGTCATCTAGTTTCTTTTACTTCGCTTTTTGTGTGTGAATATATTGACACGTTCTCATGACATGTTTGGAAATAACCCATGACAGTTCATCTTGTCCTTGAAAGGTGATTAATCATTTGAGAAAGGAAGAAGATATGTGGGAGCTCAAGAAAGGATGCAGAGGCAGAAATTGCAAAGATACGTATATGCAGCGGTGTATACAGGCCCTTTCATGAGGCAACTGGCAGTAGAAAGAAAACTAATTTAGTCAGGTGTCATCTCTGAGTTCGTGATTATTGAACATGAGACCACATTATAAAGAATGGAATATAGTTGGTTACTAACACACAGTAAATGTCATTAACTGCCAGTTTTATTCCTTTTCTTCCATCATCCTTTCACCTAAATTGTGTTCCCCTAACTGAATCAAAGTGCCTGATTCAGCATTCCTAAGATTGTTGATTATAGTAGTGTTATTTTTTTCAAAAGTAGAAAAAGTATTATACTAAAATTAAGTAAAACTGTATTCTAGTCTTCTTTTAGCTAGAATTATCCTCTTGAGTATGTTAGCTCACTTCTCCATCATTCTTTTTCAATTCTAAAGTGATAATATTAGGTTAGAATGCCATTTAACTTTTCAGCCATAACATTTCATGACATTCTCTCAGGTATTTTCCATAACCTAGAGGATTTCATTAGGAAACACATGTGACCTCTTGGAGGCCAGAGACATGGGCAAAGCAGTTGCATCCTTCTGGATTCAGTCTATTTCATTCTATACAAGTACATGGAAGAAAATGATGAGCAACCCTAGGTGCCGAAGTGGGTAGATTTTCTGTGAATCCAGGGAAGCTCCAGCTTTGAGACCCCTCATTCTTGTGGGTCCCTCCCAACTTTCCAAACATTGTACCTAATTTTTCACTTGCAATTTCTTATTATTTTTCCTAAAAAATGCCATCCAAATTTTAAAACATCCAGGCCCACCAAAATTGGATCTTCCTTGACTGATTAGAGCCTTGACAACCTGCCTTTCTTTCTTGAAATGTACCATTAGGAGTACAAATAAGTAGAGAAGATAACATTTCATGACTTACTGAAATATACATATTAATATTTAAAATACTAAATTTTAATATAGTTGAAATGAAATGAACATTGGATACAAAAGTTAAAGCATTTATGTCTTGAGTAGGATGGTGTATTAGTCAGGGTTATCTAGAGGGATAGAACTAATAGGATAGATGTATACATAAAGGGGAGCTTATTAAGGAGTATTAACTCACATGATCACAAGGTCCCACAATAGGCCATCTGCAAGCTGAGGAAGAAGAAAGCCAGTCCGAGTCCCAAAGCTAAAGAACTTGGAGTCCAATGTTTGAGGGCAGCACAGGAGGAAGATGAAGGCTGGGAGGCTAAGACAGTCTAGTCTTTTCATATTCTTCTGTCTGCTTTTTATTCTGGCTCCATTGGCAGCTGATTAGATGGTGCCCACCCAGATTAAGGGTAGGTCTCCCTTTCCCAGCCCACTGACTCAAATGTTAATATCCTTTGGGAACACCCTCAGAGACACACCCAGGAACAATACTGTGCATCTTTCAATCCCATCAAGTTGGCACTCGTTACTAACCATCACAGATGGGGTGGGGTAAAAGGTAGTCTGCTTGGTATCACTTTTTGTAAATCCTTGTTTTGTCATAATTTTGCAGTAAGAATTATTAAGCATTGTTTATTTTCAATTCCTTAACAACAACAAGAACAAAAAACCTTTTAAATATATTTGAATGAAGAATAATGTTTAGGACTTCTTACTTCATTACTCTAAAACCATCTTTTTATATCCAATTTAACATTTCTTAACTGATGGTCATTTGGCAGTCATAACATGGTTGTCTCTAACTGCACATGTGAAAACTTGACTGGTAAAAATAATATATGAATAATATGAAATTCAAATTGAGAAGAACATGTTTTGTCATAGTTTCATTGGCAGGGTTTTTCTTCTTAGTAGACCACATATAAGGGTAAATCTTATCATCAATGGCATCTTTCCTGAAATGAAATACAGCATAAAATTCTTTGGAGGGGTATTGTTTGGTTTAAAAATCATGATTAGTGATTGGCAGACAGAAATTTAAATTGAGTTTTTTTCTCCTGAATGTTTCTCCCTGGAAACAGAACTAAGAGCAGAAACTTTGGGAACAAAATCTTGGCATAGTGGAGCCCAAATTAAGGTGTTCTTAAGAAGCAAGTGCACTGGATTTTAATTTTGCAAAAAAAGCTGATGGTCTTAACCCCTTGATATCATGGGCCATTCTCTGCAGTTTCTTCTCTCTCCCCATCTTAACCTTCATTCACTGCTCCTGTCTAATAAAAGTTTATACTATATTAATTTGGGAAAGTATAATAATGCTAACAAATGTAGTTCAAATGTTAGGTTATTTGTAAGGATTTACAAAGGATGTTTTTTATCTTTTCTTGATGCTGATTTCTTATTGTCTAGACCTTCCTATGTGAACAAAGGGACAGGGATTTCCTTCAGAAGGAAGAGTCATAGAGAGCAATGTTTCCTACTTGGATTCAAAGTTTCTAGATAATTTAGATTAAAATGTCTTTTACATAGATATTTAGTGCCTATTTTAGATTTAACCAAAAGTCCATATGTAAACTAAACATCAACTTGAATAGCATAGGGCCATAATCTAATTAGTTGCTAGCATAGTCTGAATATGTTTAGGTTTGCAGTATCAGTATCAACTATACTACTGATATTATCTCTATGGTAGGGTAATGATAATCAACTCCAATATCTTGGAAACCATATTTGAATCTGAAAAATGTTAACCAAATAAGGTAATTGTATGTATAGCAAACAACTATTTTCAAATGCCCAATATTAAATGTTTACATTTGTGTATACAATGCTTTTTTAAAAATTTTAAAAAAGGCTTAAAGTATAAGGATTTTCACTGACAAAATATAGCACACACTCAGATTAGACATCTGAACACAACTTAAGGCTATCGATTTATTTTATGAAGACTTATAGCTATGCCTTAGATGTCATTGGAATATTTAAGAATTTCTGGGTAAAATTATTTTAAATGTATAAGGAATACGGCTAATGGATTATGTCATTTCCTCTAAGCACTTCTCAGAGTGTGTACTGCAGAGGAAACACAGACATAACTCATGAGGAGACATACTGTTTTTTTCTCCTCAGATTTCTGCAAAGGTAAAATGTTTGCATTTATTCTAGAGAGCACTTTCTGTACTTCTATTGACCTATTTTTACTATTTCCACATCTATTATCTGTTTTACAATTCATTTGTATGTTATGCTTAGACAAGATAATTTGAGGCTTGTTGATTGCAGCTGCATATGTGGGAAATTGATTTTCTGATTATTTAAGGAGATGGAGTTTTTGAAGAAATGTGTTTCAAGGTTCAAATGCACACATTTTCCTCGTGAACAGGTAATAAATTTCAGAGATTTTTACTTGCAAGTTTGTAAGTTTGTTTGACTTGTTTGTTTAACAGAAGTAGTCATAATAAAGTCAAGTCAATGATAGCCACTTCTTTAACAAAGGTGATTAGATAATAAATAATTTGTTTACATAACAAACAAACAACAAGTTCTTACATGTTAGAAATTAATCAGAATTAGAATGAATATGAATGCCAGTCTTAATGTAACTGTGTACTTAAATATATACTTAGGAGATGGTTGTTTTAAAATGCAATTGACCCTTGAACAAGGCAGAGGTTTGGGATGTTGACTCCCAGTTGCAGTCAAAAATTTATACATAACTTTTGACTCCCCCAGAACTTACCTACTAAAACTACTAATTGCCTACTGTTGACCAGAAGTCTTACCAATAGCAGTCAATTAGTACATATTTTGTATGTTATATGTGTTACATGTTGTAGTCTTAGCAATGAAGTAAGCTGCAGACAATAAAATGTTATTAAGAAAATCATAAGAAAAATATATTTACTACTTATTAAGTGTCAGTGGATCATCATAAAGTTCTTCATCCTATCATCTTCATGGTGAATAGGCTAATGAGAAGGAAGAAGAGGAGGGTCTGGTCTTGCTGTTTCTGGAGTGGCAGAGGTAGAAGAAAATCCACTTATAGGGGTATCCATGCAGTTCAAAGCCATGTTGTACAAGGGTCAACTGTAAATATCACTGCTTTTAAAACATTCCCTTTAGATAAAATTTCCACAGCAGGATGAAAAGTCATTCCTGAAGATATCCCTAGATTCTGTTCTCTTTTAACCCAATGCACAAAATTATGAAGGAAACTATGGTATTGCTCAGGGATGCAGAAATATTATTGAAAATATTAAATATATAATATGAAAAGACTTGCCTATTCTTAAACCCAGCAGGACTATATTATATCTGGTTTCTGGTTTGTTTTCTGCTAAAGTATTTAAAATTTGATGGTACATTATAGTTATATTTTCATTGCTTTCTATATTCATAGCAAAATTCATAACATACAGACCGTGAACAAATCTCACTGAAATACATGTCCTGATTACCTCCAAATACCAAAATTATCACTCAAATATCATGGGCCTTTTACACTGTCAAAATATCAATATTAAGTCAAGACATTTTGATAGGAATTATAATAAATAAATTATAAAAGTTAGATTTTTTTTAAATCGTTGAAACTTTACTCCCTAATGAGAACCACATATTTTAAATAAACATACTTAGAGGCAATAAACTTCAATACTTATGGAGCGACTTCCGATGCCAAACTTATTTCTCCCCACTATGCATAAAAAAAAAAAAAGACTCATAAACAGTATGGTCAAGAAAATATTTCTACTTTTATGGGATAAAGTTTTCTCTTAGAGGGTTCTCAAAACCTAACAGGATGTTCTATATTCAGTTTTCCCCTCACTCTTTGTGTTCTAGAGATGTTTACTATTATTTAAAAGTTTTATTTTGCATTAAAACTTGGCCTAGAGCACAGTGTTTTGATTGTATTGTTATACACTAAAATACACAGAAGACTTTTCTTCCAAATTTTTACATAAAATGTGAATTGCTTGTGTTCCTTATTAATAGGAATGATAAACTAGATTTTTATTCACTTATTGTTTCTATTCTCTCTCAATCTCACTTGCATGTGTGCACGCTTTCTCTCTTTCTCTGTCTCTCTATTTCCTGAATGCTTTGTCTTGCATTTCTATATGGTTTTACAATTTTGCATCTCACAATCACTTTTCGCTCAATAGCAACATATTTTTTTCTCTGTGGTGGTCAAGGGAAGGGCATTTTAATCTCTTTGGGATCAAAGAGTCATTTTCTCATTTGAATTCAGATGAAAACTGATTCCCTGCTGTGCAGTGGTGTGGAGCTTCCACTGAAAATCCACAAAGCTTCTCCTTAGAGCTGAGAAGAAGACAAGTTTACTATTTGATTTACTTCATATCATTATTCCGTTGGGCTGTAATATACGTGAACTTTGCTGCTTTCCTTGCTCTTAGAAATTTAAGAGAAAAGAGAGATTTTTAACTAAGAAACTGTTCAAAAAGCAAAGGAAAATACCCGAAAGAAGCATTTCATATGTGTTCTCCCACTACTTCCTGATAATATTTATAACTTGAAAGAGTCTGTCAGTTCAAGATGATTTCTCTTTAAACAGGTGGTTAAATTACCTGATGTCTGGTTGCTATTTATAATTTTCTTAACAGAAATTCTATTGATTCCATAGGTATTACGAACTATGGAAAATTAGTGTGGCAAGAAAAGAAACAAGACTCATCTCCAAATATTTTAAAACTAGAAATTGATTTTAGATGATAATTATCTAATACATTTTAGATGATAATTTTTAAAAATTGGATCATAACCAATATGTATTTTCTTCAGTAGCCTAAAAAACTTATATTAATCTTTTAATGTCCCTCAATTATCATTTTGTTACACTAACATAAATAAGCAAGTCACAAAAAATTATTTCAAATTATTATTTTGTACAATATCTGCTGTAGATAAAATTTTAAATAGATTTCATTTTAAGCATAGATGCATTAAATATACAGTTGTTCCCCATCAAGATGAAAATACATATATAAAGTATTAATTTTCTAAAAAGTCTATTGGGTTGTAAATCGTGTTAACTAATAATTACTAAAATTGCCTACCAGTATTTTGCAAAGTAAACATGAAAAATTACAAGTAAAGTAATTCTAGTTTAGTGCCAACATCTAATGATCTTGGAAGCCATCACTTATATCCTTACTATAAAAATGCTGGACAAATTAAAATTTAGTTTCAGGACAAACTACTATTGTCTAAGTCTGGAAACACAGGTGCATTCAGAGAGTCACAGCCAAAAAATGCTAACCTGGAGTAAAAATTGCTGGAGCAATAAACACAATAGGAACATTCATATGGTAATTTTGATAAATCACTGGAGGCTGAATGTGGACAAGCACAAAAGTGAGAAATTCCTAGGGATCACAGTATTAGGAAGCCCACCACCCATTCATGGGCTTCATCTCCAGAAGGCCCACAAAGTTCTCACTCTGAAGATCTTAAAAGATATCCTCATAGCTCTGGCAGGAGAAGAGGAAGAATAATCACTGTGAAATGATTATTTCAGAGCCTTTTCTACAATAAAGCCCTACCCTTCAGGGTAAAAGACTTTGCTGGAGTCTAATCCCATCTGGGGGAAGAATATTTCTTTCACCCAGCCTGTGCTACCATTGCACTTTCACCTTACTGGGAGCAAGTGTCCGAATTTCAAGAAACAAAGAGTGGGGAGGCGGGAGGATGCCATACTACTGGAGAAACATTGCGAACGACCCAGGACCAAGACTCAGGTCTATTGAAACAATAAGATTTAATGCGAAAATTAGAGAACAGTCTCCTTTATCTGTACCTTACCATAAGACAAGTAGGCTCCAGGATAAAAGAATAGATTACAACTGAAAAAGTTGCAAGACACAGGTTCTCTCTGAGGAGGAGTGCTTAGAGTAACCAGGGTCAAGTAATAAGACAAAAATAAAGTGTGGTAAAGGAATTTAAATACTCTGTCACCAATAACTGCATTAAACATGAAAATGAGCTGAAATTCTAGAAAGATTAATGTAAATCGTCCCACAAAAAGCCTATTTCATTAGTATCCTATAAAACATGTCTAGTTCTCAAGAATAATTATGAGGCAGGCGAAAAGACCAGAAAAAATCACAGGCTGAAGAGTAAAGCATTTATCTGAATCAGATGCATACATGACACAGATACTGGAGTTATCAGAGAGAATTTAAAATAAATGAGTGATATGAGCTCTAAGTAAAGCATAGACAACATGTAAGAATAGATGGATAATTTAAGCAGGGAGATGAAAATTCTAAGAAGGAATCAAAAGCAAATGCCGGAAAGCAAAGTCACTGCAACAGAAACAGTGCATGCCTTGGATGGACTCAATGGTCGACTCAACTTTGTAAAAGAAAGATTCAATGATACTGAAGATAAGTATATACAAACTTTCCAAATTGAAATACCAAAAGAAAATAAGAGAAACAAAGCAAAACATGTAAGAACTATGGCATAATTCTGAAAAAAGTTATATATGCACAATTTGAATGACTGAAGTAGAAGAAGGAGAGAACAGCATGGCAAAAATGTTTGAACTATTAAAGGTTGTAAACTTTCAAATTAAAACACACATGAAACCACAAATGTAGGAGCATGGAAAACACCACTCATGATAAATAACATTTTTTAAAACATCCCATGCCTAGGCATATCATATTCAAACTGTAAGATACTGAAGACAAAGGAAAAAATCTTGAAAAAAGAGCAAAACTCATTATCAACAGAGGGAAAGGATAATAATCACAGCATACTTCTAATCAAAAACCATTTAAGCAAGACGAGAATAGAATAAAACATTTAAAGTGTTGAAAGAAGAAAACACTGATCAAATTCTATATCCAGTGAAATTATCCCTCAAAAGTAAAGAAGAAATGAAGACTTTCTCAGACAAACAAAACTAAGGAAATTTATTGACTTTAGATGCACCCTTGAAGGAATGTTTTTATTAAATTTAATTTTACTATTTTTTATAAATATATAATAATTGTACTTATTTTGGTAGTGTGTATAATAATTTGATACCTGTATACAATGTGTAATGGTCTGATCAGCGTAATTGGGATATCTATCACCTCAAACATTTGCTTTTTCTTTGTTGCAATTCTTCTCTTCTAGATATTTTGAAATATATATTATTGTTAACTATAATTTGCCTACTGTACTATCACATGCTTGAACTTATTTCATCTAACTTACCTCTTCACTGACTTCTCCCCATGCCGTCATCCCTCTGTCCGTCTTAGCTTCTGAAAACCACCATTTTGCTCTTTAATTCCATAAGATCCGCTGTTTAACTCCCACATATGAGTTGGAAATGCAATTATTTGTCTTTTTGTACATGGCTTGTTTTACGTGACATAATAACCTCTAGTTCCATCCATGTTGCTGCAAATGGCAGAATTTTATTTTTTTGTGACTGAATAATATTCCATTGTGTATAAATATCACATTTTCTTTATTTATCCATTGATGAATGCTTAAGTGGACTCCATTTCTTGGCTATTGTGAATACTGCTGCAATAAAAATGGGAGTTCAGATATTTCTTTTATACATTATCTCCTTTCTTTTGCACATGTACCAAGCAGTGGTAATTCTGTTTTTAGTTTTTGAGGAACCACCATACTGTTTTCCATATGGCTGTACTAGTTTAGATTCCTACCAGCAGTGTACAAAGGTTCCCTTTTCCCTGCACCCTCACCAACATTTATTACTTTTTGTCTTTTTGATAATAGCCATGCCAAAGGGGATTAGATGATATTTCATTGTGGTTTTGATTTACATATGCTTGACAATGGAGATACTGAGCATTTTTTAAATATACCTCTTGACCATTTGTATGTCTTCTTTGAGAAAAGTCTATTCACATCTTTTTCTCATTTTCAAATTTGATTTTCTTTTTTTCCCTTTTTTTTTAAAGTTTCTTGTATATTCTGGTTATTAATCCCTTGTCAGATGGATCGTTTGCAAATATTTTCTCCCACTCTGTTAGTTGTTTCTTCACTTCATTGTTGTTGTAGCTTTTTCTTTTCCATTTCAGAAAAAGTTTTAGCTTAATATAATTCAATTTGTCTACATTTGCTTTTCTTGCCCATGCTCTTGAAGTCTTACCCAAACAATCTTTGCCCAGGCCAATATCCTGTAGCATTTCCCCAATGTTTTCTTTTATTAGTTTTATAGTTCAAGTCTTGCATTTAAGGCTTTATTATGAGTTGATTTATAGATATGTTGAAAGATAGGAATCTAGTTTTATTTTCTGCATATAGATGTTAAGTTTTCTTAGCACAATTTATTAAACAGACTGTCGTTTTCTCAATGAATGTTCTTGGTGTCTTTGTGGAAAATGAGTTGACTTTAAGTGCATGGATTCTAGGTTCTCTATTCTCATTGGTCTATGTGTCTGTTTATGCCAATGCCATGCTGTTTTGGTTACTATAACTGTGTAGTATAATTTGGAATCAAGTAGTGTGATGCCTCCAGCTTTGTTTTTTGCTTAGGATTGCATTAGCTGTTCAAGGTCATTTTTAGTTCCACACAAATTTTAGTATTGTTTTCCTATTTCTGTAAAAAATGTCATTGGTATTTGACTGGGATTGCCTTGAATCTGCAGATCGCTTTGGGGCATATAGACATTTGCCCCAAGAGGACAGTACTAATTCTTTTAATGTATGGGCATGAGATATTGTGTGTGTGTATGTGTCCTCTTCAATTACTTTCATCAGTGTTTTATAGTTTTCCTTGTACAGATCTTTCATTTCATTGGTCAAATTTACTTCTAGGTATTTTTATTGTAGTGCTGTAAATGAGATTGTTATCTTGATTTCTTTTTTAGATTAAATGCTGTCAGCATATAGACATGCTACTGGTGTATATATGTTGATGTTTTATTCTGCAAATTCACTAAGTTTATCAGTTCTAAGATTTTGGAGGAATTTTAGTTTTTTCTAAAGATAAGATCATGTCATCTTCAAACAAAGATAATTAGACTTCTTCCTTTCTAATTTGAATGCCCTTTATTTCTATCTCTTATCTAATTGCACTGGCTAGAACTCCTAGTACTATGTTGGATAGAGGTGGAGAAAGGGGACATCTTTGTCTTGTTCCAGATATTAATGAAAAGAGTTTAATTTTTCCCCATTCAGTATGATATTAAACTGTGTTTTTGTCATATATGACCTTAAATGTGTTGAGACATGTTTCTTCTGTAGGGTCCAGCCCTACTGGATCTGTTGGTTTTTCTCCTTGTGTGCAGAGATGAGAGATCATAGAAATAAAGACACAAGACACAGAGATAGAAGAAAAGACAGCTGGGCAGGGGGAACCACTACCACCTAGATGTGGAAACTGGTAGTGGCACTGAATGCCTGGTTGTGCTGTTACTTATTGGATACAAGGCAAAAGGGGCAGGGTCAAGAAGAGTCAATGATTGATAAGGTCACATGAGCTACGTGTCCACCGGACAGAGGGCCTTTCCCTTTTAGGTAGCCGAGGCGGAGAGAGAGAGGACAGCTTATGTCATTATTTCTTCTATGCTCTTCTCAGAAAGATCAAAGACTTTAATACTTGCACTAATTCTGCTAATGCTATCTAGAAGGTGGAGTCAGGTGTACTGAGTGGAACATGAGCCAGGTGTACAGAGCAGACCAAGAACGTGACTGCTGAAGCACAACATCACAGGGAGACAGGCCTCCAGATGGCTGTGGTGGGCCTGACTGATGTCAGGCCTTTCACAAGAGGTGGTGGAGCAGAGTCTTCTCTAACTCCCCCCGGGAAAGGGAGACTCCCTTTCCTGGTCTGCTAAGTAACGCATGCCTTCCCCAGGCACTGATGCTACCACTAGACCAAGGTCTGCTAGGTAAACGGGTGACTTCTCAGGCGCTGGCGTTAGACCAGGGAACCCTCTAGTGGCCCAGTCTGGGCATAACAGAGGGCTCACACGTGTCTTCCGGTCACTTCTCACAGTATCCCTTCAGCTCCTATCTCTGTATGGCCTGGTTTTTCCTAGGTTATAATTATAGAACAAGGATTATTATAATGTTGGAATAAAGAGTAATGCTACAAACTAATGATTAATGATATTCACATATAATCATAATTATAATCTATTTCTAGTATAACAATTCTTATTCTATATATTTTCTTTATTATACTGGAATAGCTTGTGCCCTTGGTCTCTTGCCTTGGCACCTGGGTGGCTTGCTGCCCACATCTTCTATGCCCAGTTTGTTAATAGATTTTATCGTGAAGTGATGCTGAATTTTACCATATACTTGATCAGCATCTATTGAAATTATCATATGGTTTTTGTTCTTAATTCTCTTGATATGATCTATCATGTTTATTGATTTGAACCATCCTTATATCCTTGGGATGAATCTCACCTGATCATGGTGAATGATCTTTTTAACGTGTTGTTAAATTCTGTTTGCTAGTATTTTGCTGAGAATTTTTTGCATAATGTTCATCAGGAATATTGGCCTGTAGTTTTTACTTTTTGTGGTGGCCTTGTTTGTTTTGGTATCAATATAATGCTGGCCTCAGAAATGAGTTTTGAAAAATACTTTCATCTTCAAGTTGTTGAAATCACTTTAGTAAACTTAGTATGAGTTCTTCTTTACGAAATGTTAAATAAATTTCTTCAGGCAGAGAAAAAAAAAGATGTTGGTCAGAAGGTTGAACCTACATGAAATAAGAAAGAAGTGCACCAGGAAGGTGCACTTCACAATCTTTTTTTCAGAAATTAGAAGAAACAGGTCAGCCATGGTGGCTCACACCTGTAATCCCAGCACATTGGGAGGCTGAGGAGGATGGATACTTGAGGCCAGGCGTTTGAGATCTGCCTGGCCAAAGTAGTGAAAACCTGTCTCTACTAAAAATACAAAAATTAACCAGGTGTGGTGGTGCCTGCGCCTGTAATCCCAGCTGCTCAGGAGGCTGAGGTACAAGAATCACTTGAACTGGGGAGGCAGAGGTTGCAGTGAGCCGAGATCATGCCATTGCACTCCAGCCTGGACAACAGAGCAAGACTCCATTTCAAAACAAACAAACAACCACTTACTGAGTCTTTAAAAGAAATATAAAGTAGCTACGTTAAGTTCATACAAAGCTGACTTCAGAACAAGGAAAGTAATCAGGAACAAAGGGAATTAAACATGATAAATACATACATTCTCCAAGAAGAAATTCTAGGGCAATATCATCCAAATACTGAAATCAAAATACCTTGCAAGAAAAGAAACTACAGATCTATAAATCTTGTGCACAATAAATTTAAAAATCCTCAAAAAAATTAACAAATCGAATATAACAATGTATAGAAAAAGTTATATACCACAAGCAGGTGTGATTTATTATAGACATGCAAGGCTGGTGTTACNAAAAAAAAAACAAAAAACTCCTGAAACTAATCATTGAATTTAGAAGGTTGCAGGACACAAAGTTAGTATACAAAAGTCAATTATTTTCAGCATAGCAACAATGAAAATTGAGATTTGAAAATTTTATTTATAGCAGCATAAAAATAATGAAATGCTATTTGACATGAATATGTACAGGATATACATGCAGAGAAATACAAAACATTAAATCAAAAAACGACTTAAATGGAGAGATTGTCCATTTAATCCATATTAACAGATTGGTAGACTCACTGCTGTTAAAATGTCAATTATTCCCAACTTTATCCATAGATTCGATTCCATCCCAATTAAAGTGATTTATTCCAGTTCACAAAAAGGTTTACATAAAAAAATTACTCAATGTGATCACACCAACCGGGTAAATAATAAACATATGATCATATCAATTGATAATTGTGATGGTTAATACTGAGTGTCAACTTGGTTGGACTGAGGGACACAAAGTATTGATCTTGGGTGTGTCTGTGAGGGTGCTGCCAAAGAAGATTAACAGTTGATTCAGTGGAGTGGGAAAGGCAGACCCACCCTTAATCTGAGTGGGCACTATCTAATCAGCTGCCAGCACCGCTAGAATATAAAGCAGACAAAAAAAAGTGAAAAGACTAGACTGGCCTAGCCTCCTGGCCTTCATCTTTCTCCCGTGCTAGATGCTTCCTGCCTTTGAACATCAGACTCAAGTTCTTCAGTTTTGGGACTCAGACTGACTTTCCTTGTTCCTCAGCTTGGAGCTGGCCTATTGTGGGACCTTGTGATTGTGTAAGTAAATAATTAACAAACTTCCCTATATATGTGTCCTATTAGTTCTGTCCTTCTAGAGAACCCTAATACAATAATTAAAAATAATTCGTCAAGCCCTAACACTCATTTGAGTTTATAAAAAATACCAAAGTGAAAATAAAATCTTCACTAAGCTATTTTGCACCTATCAAAAGGAAAAAAAAAAAAAAATCTTAGGAAAAAAGGCAAAAGCCCTGAAAAGAAAAAAGGGGAAGAACTCACACTATGATTTTTAAACTTCTATAAAGCTATAGGAACCAATAGAATGTGGTATTTCCATACATGGAAAAGACTAGACATTTCAGAAATTGACCCACTTAAATACAGTCAACTGATCTTCAACAACGGTGCCAAAGCAATTCAATAGGTAGTCTTTTCAACAAATGGTACTGAAACAGATGAACATTCACATCGAAAAATTGAACCTACACACACACCTTAAACTTTTCTAAAACATGAATTCAAGATGGATCATAGAGTAAATATAAAATTAAGACTATAAAATTTCTAGAAGGAAACAGGACAGTATCTATGTAACCTTTAGTATGGCGATAAGATTTTAGAACACCAAAAACAAAATCAAGGAAAACAAAATTGGTGATTTGGACTTTAGTAAAATTAAAAATGTCTGCCCTGTGAAACATACCGTTAACAGAATGAAGTGATGAGCTAAGACTGAAAGAAAATATTTGCAAAACTCCTATTTTATAAAAGACAGGTATCCAAAATATACATAAAGAAACATAAAACTTAATAAGAAAAGAAACAACTCAATTTATGCATGAGGAAAATATCTGAATTAACACCTCATCAAAGAAAATATTTGAGGATTCATCAAAATGGTGGAGTAGAAGCAATTTTGTTTCACCCTCTCCCACAGAAAACTACAACCAACCTTCGTTGCTAAGATTATCATCAACAATATCCTAGAACTCAAAATTAAGGCTATGAGAAACCCTGGGGCCACAGAGAAGTGAAAAACTGCAAACAAAAGCAAGAAGAGATTTGTAATGTTCCTAACACAAAGAAATAAAAAATGTTTGAAATGATGAATATCTCAAGTATTCTGATTTGATTACTCCACATTGTATGCATGTATCACAATATCACATGTGCCCTCCAAATATTATAGAATAATTATGTGTTAACTTAAAAAATACAAATGACAAATAAGAGTATGAACAAGTGCTGAAGATCTTTTGTCATTAGGAAAATCCAAATTGATACAATGATATCTCTGCATACTTGCAAGATGATCAGAAAAAGTGAAAAGGAAAATATCATAGGGTGAAATAAGCCCATCTGAAAAGATTACATACTGCTTGATATTGTTTATATTGTATTCTCAAAAAGACAAAACTATAGTGACAGAGAACAGTTCAATGGTTGCCCTTGAAATTGCTAAACAAAGAAAACATTTTCAATGTATCTAGGTAGAAAATAAATTCAAGAAAAAAAAAACTGTCTTTATCCTTTTATTCAATATAAAAAGCCAAATAAAGCAAAACAATGCTTATAAAGGGCTGAAGGATAGGGCAGAGATGTCTGATCCCAAACTTAACTTATGGCTTAACATTTCTATTATGTGTAAGGGAAGCAAAAAATGTAATATGAGATATGCAAAAGTGCAAAAATATATTACCCATATAACTCCCCATGAAAACTAAATAAGTAATTAAAAGCAATTAAACAAGTGTCAAGGAGCTAGAATATAGGCAAAGAAGAAATTATAATTGGCAATGTTACAGTTAAACACATGCATTAAACCTAAATAGGTGTTATAGTTAAAATTTGAATCCAATATAAAAATTGAATCATTCTGGTAAAATATACACTATATAATAACAATTTAGTAATAGTCATTAATAATATTAATAAGCCATTTGTTAACAATAAGAAATTATTGAATTTACTGAAAAGATACTGAAAACATAGAGTTTGAGTATGTTTTTAAAATTTAAAGTATTAGTAAAGTTTAATATATCAAAGATATTATTTTGAAATATTGGATTTCTCCTACATAATAAGCAAGTATAGATAGGTAGGTAGGTGGTAGGTAGGTAGGTAGATAGATAGATAGATAGATAGATAGATAGATAAATAGACAGATAGATA
>NW_016804208.1:2826068-2828006 GCF_001698545.2 Rhinopithecus bieti | reverse complement strand
AAAAAAAAAAAAAAAAAAAAAAAAAGAATGAGTGGGCCAAATCAAGAGTAGAAGCTCAGAAATAGGACACTGGAAATTCAATATTAGAGTATTATATAGGAAATGACTCTATACAAAGAACCAAAATATATAGACCAATGGAACCCATAAGACAGCACAGAAATAAATCAATGCATTGACAGTCAATTGGTTGTTGACAAAGCTGCTCAAAAACACAATGAACAAAGGACAATATCTTCAATAAATGGTGCTCAGAAAACTTAATATTCCCATGCAGAAAAAATGAAATTAAACCCTTAGCTCACACAATATGCAAAAATCAACTAAAAATGGACGAAAGCATTAAACTTGAGACTTGAAACTGTAAAAGTACTAGAAGAAAACATAGGGGAAAAGTTCCATGACATTGATCTGAATGATGATCCTTTAGATATGTACTAAAAAGCAAAACTAGATAAATAGGATTACATCAAACTAAAAGCCTTCTGTACAGCAAAGGAAACAATCAACAGAACGAAGAGACAACCTACAAAATGAGAATATATCTGCAAAACATACATCTGATAAGTTGATATCAAAAATATATAAGGAATTCAAAAAGCTCCATAGTGAGAAAACATATAAACAAATTAAAAAATGGACATAGAACCCCTGAATAGACTATTCTTAAAAGAGGCCACACAAATGACAAACAGGTATATGAAAAAATACTCAGCCTCACTACTCAGAGAAACGCAAATTCAACCCACAATGAGCTATTCCCTCACACCTCTCAGAATGAGAAGCACCAAAAAGATGAGCAATAACAAGTGTTCATGAGAATGTGGAGAAAACAGAATCTTTGTAAACAGCTAGTGGGAATATAAATTAATATAGCCATTATGGAAAACAATTTGGAGGGTCCTCAAAAAACTAAAAGTAGAATTACTATATAAGCCAACAATCCCACTACTGGCTATATATCCAAAGGCTATAAAATCAGTATGTGTAAGAGATACCCGCATTTCAAAATGTTTATTTTAGCATTATTTACAATAGCCTAGATATGGAATCATTCTGTCTATCAAGAGATGAATGGTTAAAGGAAATGTGGTGTATATACACAGCCAAATAGAACTCAACCTTAAAAAGATGAAAAGCCTGTCATTTGCAACAACATGGATAAACTGAGAAGACATCATGTTAAGTGAAAGAAGCCACAGGAAGACAAATACTGCATAATCTCACTTATATATAAAAGACAAAAAGTCAAACTCATAGGAGTAGAGAAGAAAATGGTGGTTATCAGAGGTTGGAGGTGGGGGAATTAGGAAGATGATGGTCAAAGGACACAAACTTGTATTTTGGAGGAATAAGTTCAAGAGATGCATTGTACATCATGATCACTATAGGTAATATACTGAACATTTGAAAATTGATGAGAGTAAACTTTAAGGGTTCTCATCACAAAAATAAAAGTGTGGTAATGCATATGTTAATTAGCTTGATTTATCCATTCCACAATGCATTAGGTTGGTGCAAAAGTAATTGTGGTTTTTGCCATTAAAACTAATTGCAAAGACAGCAATTACTTTTGCACTAACCTATATACATATATCCAAACATCATATTGTACACCATAAATATATATAATTTATACCTATTAAAAAACAATAAAATATAAATTATTCTACTACAAAGACACATGTACACGTATGTTTATTGCGGCACTATTCACAATAGCAAAGACTTGGAATCAACCCAAATGTCCATCTGTGACAGACTGGATTAAGAAAATGTGGCACATATACACCATGGAATACTATGCAGCCATAAAAAAGGATGAGTTTGCGTCCTTTGTAGGGACATGGATGCAGCTGGAAACCATCATTCTTAGCAAACTATCACAAGAACAGAAAACCAAACACCGCATGTTCTCACTCATAGGTGGGAACTGAA
>NW_016804208.1:2732707-2825553 GCF_001698545.2 Rhinopithecus bieti | reverse complement strand
AAACAAATATTATTTTAAGAACACTGGTGATATGGTTTGGATTTGTGTCCCTGCCCAAATCCAAATCTCATACTGAATTGTAATCCCCAGTGTTGGAGAAAGAGCCTGGTGGGAGGTGACTGGATCATGGGGCGGAGTTCCCATTACTGGTTTAGCACCTTCCCCCACTTGGTACTGTATCGTGAATGAGTTTTCATGAGATCTGGTTGTTTCAAAGTGTGTGGCACCACCCGCCTCTTTCTCTTCCTCCTGCTCTGGCTATGTAAGATGTTTGCTCCCCCTTTGCCTTCTGCCATGATTGGAAGTTCCCTGAGGTCTCCCCAAAAGCAGAAACTGATATGCTTCCTGTACAGCCTGCAGAACTGGAAGCCAATTAAAGCTCCTTTCTTTATAAATTATCCAGTCTCAGGTATTTCTTTATAGCAGTGTAAGAACAAACTAATAAAATTGCCTATGAAAACAAGAAGAGTGTGATTGATGAATCCAAGAGGAGATTTTTAAAAAACTGAATTTCAATAGTATCTTAATTTATTCACCCATGGTATTCTGCTTGTAAAATGAATTTAAATATTTTTGACAAACATAATTTTCCTAATGTTTTATTTTCCCCACTTCAATAGCAAAAAATCAGCAAAATGTAGTAAGAGAGCAGCAAGCAGAAGGGGACTGAGGGCTAGAAATCATGCCACTCACAATGATTTTTTCTTTATTAAGCATATCCGTATGAGCTAATCTTCACTCACCATTGATTTATACAACTCTAGGAAATCAAAAGGGAAAAAAAAAAAACCCATGAATTCAATGTTTCTCAAGGTAGGGTCAACAGACCACAGGCATCAAAATCATTTGGGCACTTGTTATGAATACATCCCCCAAGATCTCTACTAATGGCATATACAAGAATTCCATTTATAAGAGAAATCTTAAGTAATATTTATGGTGAGATTAGCGAGATAAATAAGATACAATAAAACTGAAGTTTTGGGAAAAAGGACTAAAAATATTTATTTGAATTAGCAAGACTGAAGAAGTTTGGAAGCCTTTGTTCCAAAATCTTAATTATTTTCTCACAATAGAGATTGATGAGGGAGAAGTGGTATGGTATATCTTTAAGGTTCTTTATCTCTAACATTCTATGATCTAATAAAGGCTAGGGCAAGCAAAACAGATATTATTTAAATTGACAATAATTATTATAGGAGTCATTATTTTAGGTGAGATCCAAAATATTCTGTTTCTGCTTTTATTTTTTCTGTTTCTTGTTTTCTTTCTTGTAATCAAATTGTTATTATTTTAAAAACAGCAACTTTGCAAAACAAAAATTTTATTTTGTAGCCTTACCCAAAGTATGTTAAAATGCTAACTTTTTTTTTCAGACAGTAATATTGATTCTTTTACTTAACATCTTTCTTGAAATATTAGAAGTTTTTAAGTATTTAAATGTTTCCCAAGTTTTGTGGGTATTCTTTCTGTTTATGAAACAACAGGACATTAAATTAAAAGAGTCTTTGGAAGTTTTTTATTCTAAATCCTCATTTTAGACCTCTGTTTCAGACCAAGATGAATAAACAAAAGCCAGATTTACCACACAATCTGGAAAAAAAAATGACACATAAAAATATATGAAATAATGGTTTTTAAGATGTCATCAGTCAACAATGGATAGTGATTTATAAGATATGGGAAATAAACAAAATGATTCTTTCCATTGATCTAGCTTACTGCCTAAAGAGAGTGTACAAGCAAACGACGGTTGTGGGGGGAAGAAAATAGGCTGAGCCCAGTAGTTCCCTGAATTGAGAAGATGGGAATAGCTTTCCAGGGAGGTCAATGACGACAGAATTTACAGAATAGAGATCCAGACAGGAATAGTCTATGCAGGCAAAGTTCCAAAGATCTGGAGAGGGGAGCCCTTATGTTTCCAGATGAGTGTTGATCAAACAGTGTATCAGAGGAAACTACCCAGGGTCAGAAAAAAACCTTATCATTATCCTCAGCACTCATACGGGCTCAGTAACAATGCCTGCTCCTACCAGCGATAAAGAAAAGTCTCAGGGCACTTGGTAGAATATTAAGAAGGATTTTGCCTCACTATTTAGGCAAAATTAGTACTAGATTAAATGGTGCTCTGATGCCACCTCATCAAGCTTAGAAGCAAAAACAGAAAGTATGAAACTATTTCCAAATAATCACAACCTACAACAAAGATAAAAAATATTTATAGAATGTCAAATACCTACCACACAAATTACGATGTCAGGCACCTGCTATAAAAGGTGCTCAAAATGGCACAAAAAGACAACCCATATGGAGAAGAAAATTCAGCAAACAAAAGTGACCCAGAAATGACATGTAGTTAGCATTAGCAGAAAAGTACATTAAAATAATCGTCATCCCTGAATTCTATATGTAGCCATACAGCCCACAAGCTAGGAGAAAGGTTGAATATATTAAATAGGGACATGGAATGTAACACAGACCCATTTTGAATTTTTAGATCTAGAAACAACTATGTCAGAGATGAGTGAATTGGAAAAAACAACATTAGAAAATAGGCAAAGTAAAACATGAAGGGGAAAAAGAATACTGAAAAACAGTGAAGAGGACATCAGCGCACTGTGGGAGAAATCAAGTAACCTCATGTAAGTATAATTGGAGTGTGAAAGGAAGCTGAGAAAGACTGAAGGAAGTAAGAAAAAATGTGAAGGAATAATGGCCAACATTTCTCCAAATCTGAGGAAAACTATAGTCAGATCCAACCTCTTCTTTTAGAGGTTGGAGATACTGAGAGACTCATCTATTAATGTTCCTTAAATGGCCAGTGGTAGATTAAGGATAGTTATAACCATGTCTGCTAATACAGGCAACTTCCATCACACCATATAATCTATTATCTTTTTTTGACTTTAAAACTGTATTTTAAGATCTGGGATACATGTGCAGAACATGCAGGTTTGTTACACAGGTATACAGGTTCCATGGTGGTTTGCTGCACTCATCAACCTGTCATCTACATTAGATATTTCTCCTAATGCAATTACTCCCCTAGACCCCCCACCCCCCAACAGGCCATGTTGTGTGATGTTCACCTCCCTGTGTCCATGTATTCTCATTGTTCAACTCCCACTTATGAGTGAAAACATGTGGTGTTCGGTTTTGTGTTTCTGTGTTAGTTTGCTGAAAATGATGGTTTCCAGCTTCATCCATGTCCCTGCAAAGGACACGAACTCATCTTCCTTTACGGTTGCATAGTATTCCATGGTGTACATGTACCACATTTTCTTTATCGAGTCTATCATTGATTGGCATTTGCGTTGGTTCCAAGTCTATTATCTAATATTGGTATTATGTCACAAGAAATTGTATTTCATTATGAACCAGATTTAATCTGTATGTTTTTCTCCATCTTTCTAATTTGAAAAGAAATAAAAGAGTCTAGATGGAAGAACAGTGGATTTTATATAAAAGTGATAATAAGGTAGAGAATTTCATAATTTTTTTCCTCTAAAAGACCTTAAGCAGCACACAAATATTATGACAGCAGTATATATTTTATGTTGATTGTTGGCATCATTCAAGAAAAAAAGCCTTTTAAGTCACCTAGAATAGTTTTTAAGTATATGGACCCTGGACCGATTGCTTCAAATTCAAATCTCACCTCCTCCACTTACAACTCAGTGATGTTAGTGACGTCAATTACCCTTTCTCTTGAATTAGTTTCCTCAACAAGTCGATAATTATGTTGTCTACTTTATTGAGTTGATATAAGAATCAAATGAATTAATATTTGTAAAATGATGAATACATTGTCTCACTTATAGCAAGCACATATATTGGTTTGATAAATGACAAGTGGACGACTTGAAATCCTATTTAACATTCCAAATTTTTTCCCTCTTCACTACATTTTTTATACACTGTGTCTTTCTTTTTTTTTTTCCATGTATCTCTCTGCTTTTAAAAATCATTTTACTATAGAAGTCATTATCATTTGACCCAGCTCGGTGGCTCATGCCTGTAATCCCAGCACTTTGGGAGGTCGAGGCAGACAGATTACTTGAGGTCGGAAGTTCAAGACCAGCCTGACAAACATGGTGAAACCCCATCTTTACCAAAAATACAAAAAAATTAACCAGGCGTAGTGGTGGGCGCCTGTAATCCCAGCTACTTAGGAGGCTGAGTCAAGAGAATTGCTTGAGCCCTGGAGGGGGAGGTTGCAGTGAGCTGAGATCACACTACTGTGAGGCAGAATGAGACTGTCTCAAAAAAAAAAAAAAGAAGAAGAAGAAGAAAAGAAAGAAAAGAAATCATCATCATTCTAGAAAATTAGGGAACTATACCCTTATTTTTATATCTATTCTATACAGAGTATGGTGTATCATGCCTTTTGACTTAGGCTTTTATTATCAGTATTGTATATATTATTTTTAAATTTATTTGCAATAATTATTTAATATTAGCTTGTTTTGAGTATTTTGCATCATGAACAATGCTCTAATAAGTGCTCTTATGATATATGCATATACTTTCCCTTTTTGCTCAAAGGCCTTCCTATCCTTTATCGGGCAACACATCCACTTCCAAATACATTCTACTGCCCTTTTTCCAAAGTCAACTTTCTCTCAACCATACCAGTCTTCTGGCTACTCTCTCTCTTCCCTGCTTTTCACCTACTATCTCAAAAAAGTGTCCTGTATGCTCTACTTGTTCTTTATCATCACTAATCTACTTCACATACTATTTTTATAAACCAAGACCTCACTATATCTACTTATATTATATTGAAATTATGCTATAAAACATCAAAAACACCATATTGGTGACATTTTCTACTCTGCAGTACATGTAACTGATAACTAAAACCTCATCACCCCTCTATTGAAATTCTGTTCCCTTGGATTTTACGACTTTAAAATTTTTTTCTTCCATTGTGTGTGAGTGACTGAAAACAGAAAAACTCAAGATGATTTAACTACCCAGTGAAATGTATCTGCTCACATAATTTAAACATATAGATTATACAGCTCCAGGTGCCAGTGAACACAGGGCTCAAGTGGTAATAAGGAATGATCCTCTCAATCTTTTGTTGGGCCTTGTTCAAGTGGGCTCTTCCTTTCTGGTGGTAAATGATCTAGCAGCAGCTCCACGTTTATGCCTTATCATCCTGGAAATTCCAGAACAAAAAGTTTCTCTTTCCCTGTCACTTCACCAAGTTTCCAGAAGAGTCTTGTCAGCCACTTTCACTCACATGTATAGTTCTAAAACAATTGTGATGCCTAAGACTATGGAAAATCAGGTCCTAAAACTGCCTGATTCAAAGTGTCATAAGCCAAAATAAACCTTTTCTCTACATTCTGTTACTCTTTCAACAAAATTATCATAGTCACAGGTTTTGTTTTCTCCTCTTTAACAAGCATGCAGATCCAACTGATTCATACATTTTAATGATTCTAAATGAATAGTCAGTGGATGGATAGCATTAGAGATATTATGTATATTAAAAAATATGTTAACTTTATTCCATTTAAATTTCCTTCTCACTGCTCTGGGTTCCATACCTCTCATCTGGAATACTAACACTGCTCTCTTGATGAGTTTTCTTGACACTTTCTCCTACCATGCATTTCTGCTGCTATGCTCCTCCTGACACACCATTTTACACAAGTCACTTCCACTACTTGCATATCTTCAAAGGCTTCTTATTGTCTTTCAAAATCTAACCAACTTAGCTTGGCATTTAGATCGTTAATAATGAGACCTTAAATAATTTTCCCGTATTCTATCACAGTCTCTAGGTTCCCACTTATGACTTTTCTTTGAAGGTGCCTTTCCCCTAATCCAAATTAAAACAAAGATCCTCCAAGTGACTTTTAACAAGTCACTTGACCTTTGAGTGCTTTCATTGTGAGGAAAAATAAAAATGTAGCTCCACATATTGTTTGATAAGTTGCATTGTTGAATTGCTTAGTGCAAAGAACACTGGGCTTCTCAGATTAAATGCATTCTGCGAGTGCAGAGTTTTGTGTCTACTAAGCCAAAAAGAGCTGAGGGTTAATAACTTCCAGAGATTCCTAATTGAAAAACCTGGGTCCCCTCTAGCAGACAACATTCATTGTTATATTTTAATTTACTACATGGAATTGAACTTTTATTCTTTATCTTTGAAGTGCCTTTACAAGTTTAATGCTACCAGATTGTGCTATCCATTTAGATAGCAGATTTTCATTAAAAATCATGTACAGTTTAATCAATCCTCTTTAGCAAGCTGTGAATTGTCTTATGGTATTGATTGCAATATATCTAAACAAATCCCTTAGGAAGAGATAGAAAACGAACTGGGGCTTTTGTGTTATTCCTCTTCTAAAGAAGCTCTATTTTTCCAGCTTTGCTTTTTCAGAGAGGTTGGCAATGTTTCCCAGCTTACGTCCTAAAATAAAATACAGCAAGAACACAGAAACAGCATATTTTATTTATACACAGAAAACCTTCTTTATTTCATCATGTGGAGTTTTAAGCCATATCTTTCCTGGACCTGAGGAGGTGGGTTGTGCTCTCCCAGGGGACATTTTTGCTCTGTACAGATAATGATTCCTAACTGACTACAAGGCCAACACTCCTGTTAGCACACTTCGTTGCCTTTGTAGTGCCACAGAAACTCACATTACTATAACCTCACTTTCCACAGCTCAGTATGATCTTGGCAACTGTCTATTGGAACAAGACTTCTGTAGACTTGTGACAACATTTTCTCAGATACCTGTGACTCATGTTCCGGGAGCCTTTCTTTGTACCTGTATTTCTCATATTTCCAGAGTGGAAATCCTATCTGGTCAAGGCAGATTGGTCTCATCTCTCTAAGTACCCCTTCCACTTTATCTCCCACTTACTCTTAATGAACAGTTACTATGTTTCAAGGAATATAATTAGAATCAAATAAAAACCCCCTGTCTGTCTCTAAAAAGACATTTCTCATGTGTTTTCTCCACATGCTACACCTTGCATTTTCTTTTCTGTTCAGTTTCTACCCATTCTTTAAGGTCCACTAATGCAACAGAATCCTCCTCTGAACTCATGGCACTTTGGCACTTAATGTAACCCTTTGCACCTTTACATATAGTCCTTCATATTTTGAGTTCTTTATTCATACAGTATGTCTTATCTCTTAATAATAAACTCTTTGGGGAACTAAAGAGGCTTCTAATTACATCATTGATCACCAAGATTGATTTTATATATCCTACTGCTTTAACTCAAGTGATAAATATTAAAGTATAATATAATCTCCCTTAGTACATGACCATCCAATCCATTCTTCCCTAAACTATTGTTTAGCAACGTATGCACATAGTATTTTAAAAATTGGACCAGGCGCGGTGGCTCACGCCTGTAATCCCAGCACTTTGGGAGGTTGAGGAGGGCAGGTCATGAGGTCAGGAGATCGAGACCATCCTGGTTAACAGAGTGAAACCCCATCTCTACTAAAAATACAAAAAATTAGCCAGACATGGTGGCACGCTCCTATAGTCCCAGCTATTCGGGAGGCTGAGGCAGGAGAATCACTTGAACCCAGGAGACGGAGGTTGCAGTGAGCCAAGATTGCACCACTGCGCTCCAACGTGGGCGACAGAGTGAGACTCCATCTCAAAAAAAAAGAAGGAGAGGGAGAGGGAGAGGGAGAGGGAGAGGGAATCAAATTAAAACTGAAGTATTACATTTAAGGATATTAGTTCAACATTTCACTGTTACATTGTGCTTTGTTTAAATAATAATTAGAACCCCCAGAAAGCCATTTTCTCTTTCCTACTTTGCTACTGCTTTTTATTCATAATAGTCTCTTGTAATTGAACTTTATTTATTCTTATGTTCAATTGAAAAATATGTATTTTTTCTGGTATCAATATTAGTTCTTGCCTGGTCATTTATGCATCATGAAGTTCATACTACCAGATGATTTTTTTTTGTCTCTCTGTCTCTCTCGCAACACATAATCAGATTCTAAATATTTAACTTGGGTTATGAAAAGGCACACAATACAACAAATAGACAAAATTCCTCATATTGTCTAAACTGGGAGGTTATTTTTTCAACTCTAAATATAATTTCTTAATATAATTCTAGGCATAAATCAAAATAGAGACTGTTATGAAACTAGATCTTAAAATCGTGTGGTTAGGGCATTTAAAATTAATGTTTTAAAAATGATTACTGTGATAATAAGTGTAAAATTTGTTATTATTTTTACTATTGTTGTCAGGTAACACAGCATGGGTGTATTAGGATTCTCCAGGGAAACAGAACCAATAGGATGAAGAGAGAGAGAGGGGGAGATTTATTATGAAAACTGGTTCATGTCAGAATTTGCAAGCTGGAAAACCAGGGAAGCCAGTGGAGTGGCTCAAACCTGAAATGGAGGGCAGCTGGGACTGAGGAGAGCTATGCAAGTCTTGAAGTCTGAAGGCCAGAGAACCTGGATTTCTGATGTTCAAGGACAGAGAAAATATATGTCCAGGCTCTGAGAGAGACTACACACACACACACACACACATACACCCACACACACGCACATGCACACACACACACACACAGAGAATTTCATCTTTCCTCTGACTTTGTGTCCTATTTGGACCCTCAGTTGAATGGGTGAGGGTGGGTCTTTCTTACTCAGCCCACTGATTCCAATGCCACTCTCCTTCAGAAATAGCCTTCCAGGTATACCCAAAAATGATGTTTTACCAACTATCTGGGTATCCCTTAGTGCCATCAAGTTGACACCTAAAATTAACTGTCACAATGGGAGAGTGGTTAAGTACAGATTATGAAAACAAACTGCCTAGAATTGGGGGCTGGCTCCACCAAGTATTTTTTTATATAACATTGATAATATTAAATTTTCTAATCTTCTGTTTTTTCATCTCTAAAATAAGCCAATTCACAACATAGAATTATAATAATTAAATGAGGACACATATTAAGGATTCTGCAGAGTATCTTGTCAATTTTAAGAACACAGTAATTATTACTTCTTTACTTACCTCTCTTTACTCATTGAATTTATACAGCCCACTAGGACCTTCAGATTACATGAAATAAACTGTAACTTATTAAATATAGATAAGTCACCCAGAGCAGCATGGCCCAATCCAGACTTAATCGTGGGCATTGTAATTTCAAGTTGTATACTGTTTCTACATTGATTATATCCCCTAAAGATTTATAATTGCTTTCCAAAAGGAGGGTATAGATGGAGATAGATTATAAGCTTTAGGGCAAGTTCTTGGTTTCTCAGTTTATATCTTCTAAATAAAGAACAAAAGAAGTAAGAAAATATTTGACTTCCTTAGGAAATAATAAAAGGTTCGCCATCAGAGAAATGCAAATCAAAACCACAATGAGATACCATCTCACACCAGTTAGAATGGCAATCATTAAGAAGTCAGGAAACAACAGGTGTTGGAGAGGATGTGGAGAAATAGGAACACTTTTACACTGTTGGTGGGATTGTAAACTAGTTCAACCATTATGGAAAACAGTATGGCAATTCCTCAAGGATCTAGAACTAGATGTACCATATGACCCAGCCATCCCACTACTGGGTATATACCCAAAGGATTATAAATTATTCTACTACAAAGACACATGCACACGTATGTTTATTGCGGCACTATTCACAATAGCAAAGACTTGGAATCAACCCAAATGTCCATCTGTGACAGACTGGATTAAGAAAATGTGGCACATATACACCATGGAATACTATGCAGCCATAAAAAAGGATGAGTTTGCGTCCTTTGTAGGGACATGGATGCAGCTGGAAACCATCATTCTTAGCAAACTATCACAAGAAGAGAAAACCAAACACCGCATGTTCTCACTCATAGGTGGGAACTGAACAATGAGATCACTTGGACTCGGGAAGGGGAACATCACACACTGGGGCCTATCATGGGGAGGGGGGAGGAGGGAGGGATTGCATTGGGGAGTTATACATGATATAAATGATGAATTGATGGGTGCTGACGAGTTGATGGGTGCAGCACACCAACATGGCATAAGTATACATATGTAACAAACCTGCACATTATGCACATGTACCCTAGAACTTAAAGTATAATAAAAAAAAAAAGAAAAAAAAAAAAGAAAACACATTAAAAAAAAGAAATATCTGACAATTTGTATCTTCTATTTTGCTTGAACTTTGAAGATATATAAAGCTAAGAGTGCAGTTTAAAGTGAACTATAAAGTTCCATAAACTGCATACATGTGCAGTCACATGTAACATGTCTAGCCTATCTTGAGGCCGTTCACTGAAGCAGTTTTCAAAATTCCAGTAATACAGTATGACCAGTTGTATTACATTAATATGATATATTATTGTTATCATACTTCTTGGGTTGCCATAACAGAATATCACAAACTTAGTAGTATAAACACAGAAATTTATTTTCTCACAGTTCTGGAGGCTGGAAGTCCATGCTCTAGGTGCCATCCTTATTTTCTGCTAAAGCCTCTCTATTCCTGGCTTGCAGGTAGCCACGTACTCACTGTGGTTCTCATCTGACCTTTCCTCTGTGTGGGTACACTCTTTGTGTGCTTTCCTTTCACTATAAGAATACCAGTTCTGTTAGATTAGAGATCCACACATGATCTCACTTAAATTTTAATTAGCTCCTTAAATCACCTATCTCTAATTCTCACATTGAGAATTAGAGCTTCAGCATAAGAATTTTGGAGGGACCACAATTTGGTCCATAACATTGACATGTCCTTTTGATCCAAATTAATGATCTCTTTCAAACAGTTGAAATTTCACTATACAAACACACAGTTTTATATTTTAAGAAAAAAAATAGGATTTATATATTTCCTATACGCATTTATTAATATACATCAACAATGTGAAACTGCTATTTGTTCACTATTATCCATATTAAATTTTTACAAATTGCAATTCCTATACAATTGCACCACTGTAAAATTATGTGTAATGAATTCTATAGCCTTAAGTAAATCCATGAGTTGAAGCAACAGATTTTTTTGTATATTTCAGTAGTACTTTTTACAAATATATAGCAGTGTCTGCATACTTAATACATCAAACTACACTGGCTGCTGTGATACATGATCCTAATCTTTGTTAATGAGTGCGAGATGTATTCTACACACAGCTGATGGTGATTCCAATTGACCGCTTCAGCTGTCAACCCTCTTAAGAAATAGCCCTTGATTTGAAACAGCTGCCTCATCCAATATTATCTCCTACTCTCCTAGGATATCTTGCGTCCAGTGACTTGCCCACCATAGTATAAGAAGGCCCATTCTTACCAAAATGCAAGACAGTTTTGAAGAGCCATTACAGCCACCTAGCTCCTTGTGGCTGACTGAGATCATTGTGTGACTGCATCTCACCCAACATCCCATTCTGCCTAATCCTGTTCCCTTCCTTTGCCTTCCAAAGAGCTGGGGAACCCAAGCTACAACCATAACAGATAATTTTTGTAGCACTGTTAAAGGCATTAATAAGACACAATAGGTCAAAGACATATTTTCCCCCAAACAGCATAGATAAATATTTTCAAAACTGTAATTCATAAAATCATTTTAGTGGGACATGAATAACATTTTAAAAGCAAGAAAATTATCAACAAAGAAATTCTGGACTTAAAATGGACTCTAGACAAAAGGGACCTAATAGACATATACAGAACATTGTACCCAAAAACTGCAGAACATACATTTTTTCATCTGCACATGAAACATTCTCCAAAACAGACTATGCACTTGACCATGAAGTAAATCTCAATAAATTTAAAAAAATAAAATTATATCAAGTATTTTCTCATACCACCATGTAATGAAACTAGAAATCAATACCAATAGCAACTCTTAAAATGATACTAATACATGGAAATTAAACAACTTGCTCCTGAATGATTTTGGGATAAACAATACAATTAAAACAGAAATGAAAAGAAAATGAAACAAATGAAAATACCGACATAACATACCAAAACCTCTAGTATACAGCAAAAACAGTGCTAAGGAAACATTTATAGCATTCAATGCCTACATCAAAAGAATATAAAGATCACATGATAACAAGCTAATGTGACATCTCAGGGAACTACAAAAACAATAACACCGCGAAACCAAAACTAGCAGAAGAACAGAAATATTAAAGATCCGAGTGGAACTAAAGGAAATTGTGACCAAATAAAGAATACAACAAACCAAAGAAACAAATTTACTTGAAAAGATAAAACTAATTGATCGCTAGCTAGATTAACAAAGGAAAAAGAGAGAAGATTCAAATAAGCAGAAAGGAAAAAGGAGACATTACAAATGATACCACTGAAATACAAAAGATCCACCAGACATTACTACGATACTATGAGCATCTCTAAACTCAGAAACTAGAAAATCTAGAGAAAATCGATAAATTCTTAGAAACATACATCCTCCTGAGAATGAACCAAGAAGAAATAAAAATCCTGAATAGACCAATAGAGAGTAGTGAGATTGAATAGGTAATAAAAAATCTCCCAAGATTTTTAATAAATCAAACTACACTGGCTGCTGTGATACATGATCCTAATCTTTGTTAATGACTGCGAGATGCATTCTACACACAGCTGATGGTGATTCCAATTGACCGCTTCAGCTGTCAACCCTCTTAAGAAATAGCCCTTGATTTGAAACAGCTGCCTCATCCAATATTATCTCCTACTCTCATAGGAAATCTTGCGTCCAGTGACTTGCCCACCGTAGTATAAGAAGGCCCATTTTCACCAAAATGCAGGACAATTTTGAAGAGTTCAGGACCAGACAAATTCACATCCAAAATCTAACAGACATACAAGAAGAATTGGTGCCAATCCTACTAACTCTATTCCAAAAAAGTAAGGAGAAGGGATTCATCCCTAATTTATTCTAGAAAACCAGTATCACTCTGATACCAAAAACTAGGCAAGGAAACTACAAAAAAGGAAAACTACAGGCCAATATCCCTGGTGAACATAGATGCAAAATTCTTCAACAAAATACTAGCAAACAGAATCCAACAGCACACCAAACAGATAATAAACCATTATCAAGTAGGTTTTATTCCAGGGATGCAAGGATGTTTCAACACACACAAATCAATAAATGAGATTTAGCACATAAAATTAATTAAAAACAAAAATCTTATGTTCATCTCAATAGATACTGAAAGCCCAGCATTTCTTCATGATTAAAAAAAAAAAAAAACCCTCAACAAACTAGGCATAGAAGGAATATACTTCGAAATAATAAAAGCCCAATATGACAGACTCACAGGCAACATCATAGTGAGTGGGAAAAAAGTTAAAACGTTCTCCCTAAGAACTGGAACAAGGCAATAGTGCCCACTTTCACCATTCCTATTAACCATAATACTGGAAATCTTATCCAGAGCAATCAGGCAAGAGGAAGAAATAAAAGGCATCCAAATGGGACAAGAAGAACACAAATAATCTTTGTTAGCTTAATTACATTATCTTTTACCTAGAAAATCCTAAAGAGTCCTCCAAAAGACATCTAGATTTGATAAATGACTTTAGTAAAGTTTCAGGATACAAAATCAATGTACAAAATCAATAGCATTTCTACACACCAAAAACATTCAAGCACAGAACCAAATCAAAACCTCAATCCCAAGTAATTCCACTATATCCAAAGAGCTACAAAAATAAAATAAAGGGCCCGGCGCGGTGGCTTAAACCTGTAATCGCAGCATTTTGGGAGGCCGAGACGGGTGGATTACCAGGTCAGGAGATCAAGACCATCCTGGCTAACACGGTGAAACCCCCATCTCTACTAAAAAATACAAAACAAACTAGCCGGGTGAGGTGGCGAGCGCCTGTAGTCCCAGCTACTCGGGAGGCTGAGGCAGGAGAATGGCGTAAACCTGGGAGGTGGAGCTTGCAGTGAGCTGAGATCCGGCCACTGCACTCCAGCCTGGGCGGCAGAGCCAGACTCCGTCTCAAAATAAATAAATAAATAAATAAATAAATAAATAAATAAATAAAATACCTATTAATACATTTAACTTAAGAGGTGAAAGAGCTCTACAAGGAGAATCACAAAACACTGATGAAAGAAACTGAGATTAACACAAACAAATGGTAAAACATCCTATGCTCATGGATTGAAGGAATCAATATCATTAAAATAACTATACTACCCAAGGCATTACACAGAGTTAATGCAATTTCTATTAAACTATCAACATCATTTATCATAGAATTAGAAAAAAAAATTCTAAAATTCATAAGAATCCATTAAAAAGCCTGAATAGCCAAAGCAATTCTAAACAAAACAAAGCAAAAAGGTGGAGGCATAACATTACATGCTTCAAAGTGGTAGTAGCCAAAACACCATGGTACAGGTATGAAAATGGATACGTAGACCAATAAAACAGAATAGAGGACCCAAAAATAATGCCACATACGTACAATCCATTGATCTTAGACAAAGTTGACAAAAATATCTAGTGGGGAAAGGCTACCCTCTTCAATAAATGGTTCTGGAAAAATTGGACAGCCTTATGTAGAAGAACAAAACTGAACCCCGATCTCTCATCATATACAAAAAACTAACTCAAGGTGGGTTAAATCCAAATATAACACCTGAGACTATAAAAATTACATAAGAAAATTTTGAAAAATCTGTTCAGAATATTGATCTCGGCAAAGAATTTATGCTAAGACCTCAAAAGTAAATGCAACAAAACAAAGAAATTAATGGAACTTAATTAAACTAAAAAACTTCTGTAAAGCAAAAAAATAATCAGCAGAGTAAACAGACAACACACAGAATGGGAAAAAATATTTGCAAGCTATGCATTAGATGAAAGACTAATATTCAGAATCTACAAGGAACTTGAAAACTCAACAAGAAAAAACAAATAACCTCATTAAAAAGTAGGCAAAGGTCATGAACAGACATAAAGGAGACATATAAATGTCCAAAAAACATATGAAAAAGATTCCCAGTATCACTAATTATCAGATAAATGCAAATTAAAACTACAATGATCCTGGACTTGGTTACTAATGCCTGCAATCTCAGCACTTTGGGAGGCTGAAGTGGGAGGATCGTTTGAGCCCAGGAGTTCAAGACCAGCCTGAGCAACATGACAAAACCCTGTCTCTACAAAAAAAATACAAAAATCAGCTGGGCGTGGTGGCACATGCCTGCAGTTGCAGCTACTTGGGAGACTGAGGTGGGAGGATTGCTTGAGCCTGGAGGTAAAGATCACAGTGAGTTGAGATGCCACCATTGCACTCCAACCTGGGCAACAGAGTGAGACCCAGTCTCAAACAAAATCCAAAACCCATGAGATACCACCTTATGCCAATCAGAATGGCTATTTAAAAGCAAAAAAAAAAAAAAAAAAAAAAAAAAAAAAAAAAAAAAAAAAAAAAAAAAACAGATATTAGTGAGGATGCAGAGGAAAGGGAACCCTTATGCACTGTTGGTGGGAATGTAAATTAGTACAGCCTCTATAGAAAATGTATGGAGAATCCTCGAAGGACTAAAAATAGAACTGTCGTTTGATTCAGAAATCCCACCACTAGATATCTACTCAAAGTAAAAGAAGTCATTATATCAAAAAGACACCTGCATTCTGGTGTTTATTATAGCACTATTCACAACAGCAAAGTCATGGAGTGAACCTAGGTGTCCATCAGTGAATGATTGGATAAAGAAAATGTGGTATACACATACCATGGGATACCATGCAACCAGAAGAAGGAATGAAATCATGTTTTTTACAGCAATATGAATGGAATTAGAGGCCATTATCCTAAGTGAAATAACTCAGAAATAGAAACTTATAATACTACATGTCCTGATTGATAAGAGCTACACAATGGGTAATATGTATATACAGAGGGGAATAATAGACAGTGGGAAGTCATACATTGGGAAGTTTTAGAAGGGGGTGAGGGTTGAGAATTTACCTATTGAGTACCACCGTGTTCACTAGTCAGGTGATGGTTGCACTGAAAGCCCAGACTTCACCACTATGCTGTATATCCATGTATCAAAACTGCACTTCTACCTCGCAAATCTATTAAAATTTTAAAATAAATTATTTTAAAAGCAAGAAAATGAAACATCAATATTTCTTACCAATAGTAAGGAGAATAATTCTACTGTGATATTTTGTTACAGTTTCATAGATTTTTTTATGAAATTAAGAGAAATATAAAATCAGTTGTCTAAGCTTTGTTTAGTAAAATATGAATTAAGCAATTGTAGGACAATAATTCTAGCAATGAACCATTTTATTTTTTTATAACATTTTGTAAATTGCAAATCTACTTGCATTAAAATGCATACAAAAGTTACTTTGAGGTTTTGTTTTAAAAGGAGAGACTCATTTTTCCCCATGTTACAGAGGTTTATTTAGGGTCTGTCAAATGCTGGTCATCATGTTTGGCACTACTGTTTATGATTGTAAACCCAACAGTTAGGATAGTGTCTGGGATATCATACTCCCCTGATTACTTCTTCATGCATAAGTGAGTCATGACAGTACTTGGGATCAGGACACCTGAACTTAATTGTCAGACCTTAATTGTCTTGCCTGAGCTATAGAAACTTTTCCTTCACTCTTCTGCTCTTAAAATGATTAGCTGTAAATTAACTCTGAAAGTAATAATAGCTATACCAAAATGTAGATAATGAAGCTCCAATGAGTAGTTTATGTAAAAAAAGTAATATAAATAATAAATAACAATACATATGTTGGAATTATCTCATCCACACTATACAGAATAAAATGCAAATTTTCATATTATAAAATACTGACAAAGAAGGCCTTAATTTTCCCCTCAGTTTGGTAAACTTTATATAGGCTTCTTTCGGACTCTAGGCCCCTTACCTTTTAGGTAATTTTCTTTAAAACTTTGTCACTCAAATTCTCTGTCTCCTCTGAGCTGTAAATATTTCTTAAAAGCCTCTCATTAGTTTCACATACCAGAAATGCCTTTCTCAAAGACCAGGGAGTAATTTAATCATCAACGAGCCCTATCCCTGTCTTTACGGGAGGGTAGGAGCCTAACTTTGTTGTATATCATTTGTGTATATCTTGCTCCAAATTGTAAAACTACCCCTTGCTCAAGAAGACATAAGAAAGTTTACTTTTTCTTTCAGTAAAGCCAATCAGCAAACACAGATGGCCCATCACCTTTCTTTCATACTAATGTTTAAAAAACCTCGAACCCCTTTTTCAGTAGAGTTGAGTTCAGGCTGAGTTCTGGCGTCTCTCTCCTATTGCCATATTCTTGAATAAAGTTTCCCTTGTCTGTTTAACTTATTCTAATACCATTTTTTGCTTTGATAATGCCAAGTAAAGTTTTATTACCAAAAAGTTACCCTTTCTGAAACGTTTCAATATGTGTAAGGGAAAGAAACAAAAGGAGAAAGAATACAGTGGAAGAATCCAGTAAGAACCTGGTAGAAGCGGGTAGAAGCTAGTTGAAAAATATTTTCATTAAACACTGGCTGTTACCCATGAAGTTACAGAGGTGGAGGAGGTGAGGTCACTCTGAAAAATTATGGTACCTCAGGATACCACAATTTCTTGCTAAGAAGCTCAGACTGAGGATGCACACGCTAAACGATCCTGTGGTCATATTTTTTCCAGACATATATAGAAAAATAAATAATGAAAAGAAAGTAGTGTTCTCCCCAAATTGTACAAATGTCAAAAAATATAGCCACCCTCCTGAGTGTTATTGTGCCTTGCTGTCTAACCCAGGCAGAATCATCATTCCTTCTGTCAAAACACACTGAAAATAATGTGTAAAGAATTGGAGGTATTCTTTCATATTTCCCGTGATGAATTAACATCATGATAGTCCCCATACTCAGCTGCCTGCTCTCAGCAAAGTGAAGCAAATTGAAGGATCATATAGAAGATGCCAAGAATTAATAACCTCTGGAAAGGGTGGCCACTTTTAAGTCATGCTACAAAGTTACTACTGTTTGCAAGAAGACTAAATAAGAATCTCCTCCCTGTAAATAGTCATGTGTATAATTATTTATTATTTTCCAAACACTGGCATTCAGTGTCTCAGAAGCTGACATTAATATGTTTATTAAGAATAAATTTAAATATATTTATTACAAGACTACATATTATAGAAAATGTAGAATGCATAACAGGCGAAAGGAGTAGGAATCTAAAATCACTTACAAAACCACAATCTAATTATAGCCACTGTTAACATCTGTGAAATTTACTTCCAGGCATTTACAGATTAAGATTTTAGCCGGAGGCGGGGCGCGGTGGCTCAAGCCTGTAATCCCAGCACTTTGGGAGGCTGAGACGGGTGGATCACGAGGTCAGGAGATCGAGACCAGCCTGGCTAACACGGTGAAACCCCGTCTCTACTTAAAAAAATACAAAAAACTAGCTGGGCGAGGTAGCGGGCGCCTGTAGTCCCAGCTACTTGGGAGGCTGAGGCAGGAGAATGGCATAAACCCGGGAGGCGGAGCTTGCAGTGAGCTGAGACCCCGCCACTGCACTCCAGCCTGGGCGACAGAGCGAGACTCCGTCTCAAAAAAAAAAAAAAAAAAGATTTTAGCCGGTACTATAAAGCAGGCATTGTTCTAACTACTAGATAAATAGTATTGCATTTAAATCTCACAAGAGTTTTTAAAAATGGGGATTATTCTTATTTATATTTTCAATAAATAAAATAAGCACAGCAAGGGCAAGTAACTTCCTGAGTTCACAGTTTTTAAGTGATCAAGCCAGATTTTACTTAGTCAATTTGGCTTCACAGCTCATGCTCTTATGTAACATAATGTCTATAAGAAAACCCTTATTTTGGGAAATTTGTTGAAAATTTTCACTATTATACACAAATAAATTTTGAGCTTCTTACAGTCAAATTTCTGGGCATGTTTTCCTACATATCTCTTTAGGATGAATTTCTATAAAGAGGCTGATTAGTCAAAGAGCATGCCCGTTTTAAAAACTTTGATGCCAATTGTCAAATTGCCCTCAATATAGGTTTTACCAATTTTCTCTCCATTTATACTAGAAGAGTCTCTTTGTTTTTGCCCTTTCACTTTAGATTGTTTTATATCCCACTTCCACCTCCACTGTATCTAAACATTTAGACCAACGCAATACATATTGGAAATAAAAACTGTATTAGAATTTTTCTTCATTTATTTCTCAGAAGGCACTATAGGGATACAGTTGGACTAACTTCGTTTTCTAGTTATTTTTCATTGTGCTTTTAATTCATCTTAGTTTAATTTCACTAATTGTAATTGTTCAGGATATAGTAAGTGCAGGTTATTCTGTTAGGTACAGTAAATAACACAAAGAAAAATAATATTATTTCTGTCCTTAATTAGCTTAGGGAGAAGTTATCCATGTAAACAGTTTATGTGTAAGACAGAATGAAGACCTTGTTAATTACAGATACAAATAGAGTATTATTGTTACAGAAGGGTGAATAGAAACATGTCATTAATTCTGATTGAAGTGATCCAGGAGGCCTTTATCATGGAGTTACTTTTACTGTTGAGACCTAAACAAGAAAGAATATTTGGGTGGGTAGAAGAAAGGTTGAAGGACACACATGAGCCAGGGAACATTAACAAACAAGCAACAAAGACATAAAAATGTATAATGTTTTCTGAAAATAATACATTGAAATTGTAGGAAGATTTGTTGTTGTTGTTTTTTATCATGAGTTGAGGGCATTTGGTGGGAGATGCCTTGATTTTTCCAATTATGAATATAAATTGTATTTATTTATATAAACAAGTTGTTCTATCAGCTGTCCAATCAACACTGCCCCCGAGAGGGCCAGCTGTTTCCATTTACAAAATTTGCTCCATTAGCTAGTCATTAAGAAAAATCAGCTTTTTTTTTTAACCCTAATGGGACCTAAACTATATAGTCATTCATCAGCATGTATAATCATACAATTCTTCCACTAATGAGAATTTTAAAAATTGTGTGGGCTTATATACAATTTACAGGAGCATCACCCTAAACAAACGAGAAAAAATTAGCTAACTATTTATCAGATAGCTTATTGTACACCAGCCTTGGCCATTTGAAATCATGTTTTCCAGATTTTTGGAATACTCCTGCCATGGCTCTAAAATGACTACTAAGCTTTTGCATTTATGTATCTTGGGGAAGGAACTTGTTTGGGGGTTTCAAGTTATCTGGAGATTGTCACCTGATGTATTACTTTAATCATTTTGTTGTTTTAATCAATGTGTACACGTGCTCAGAGAGATGTCAGGAGCATAATATAATGAATGCCAAAAATAACAAGCAGGAAAACTTCTGGGTCTTGTCGAATTCCAAAATATAATATAATCTCTGAAGCAAATGAAAGTGTCCCTGCTCCAATTTGTTCAAAGGAAAATGATCACTTTATCTCCTCCCAAAGAGAAATAAAGGGAAGGAAAATGTAAAGGCAGTTGGAGTCTCAAATATATTCAGAGATGTTCTGAACATGTCAAATAAATGTCACTTTCACCTGAGGAAAAGAATTTTAGAAATAAATGTTTCAGAGATACACGGTAGTGTCCTTTTAGTTACTGTTCTAAAGAAAAATAAAATATGTTTAGGCATCTGAAAATGAATACAACCTAGCAGAATCTAGTTTTTTAAATTATTTTTTCTCATTAAATGCAACTTTATTTTTTGGTAGGAGTGTACTTCACTCTAATCATTGCATTACATAAGACATCCTTGTTGTATTATAATGTGCATATACTTTTTCCCTTTAGAAAATTTCCCTTTAGAAAATTACATATAGGGTCTCATTATATTTCTTTTTGTTTGTTTTTTTAATTGTCAAATAATAATTACGTATATCTGTGGTGTACAATGTGATGTTTTGATCTATGTAGTCATTATAGAAACATTCAATCAAACTAATTAAGATACCAATCACCTCATCAACTTATAAATTATGTTGTAATGAGAACATTAACAACTCTTTTAGCAATTTTGAAATACACAACACATTATTATTAAATGCGGTTGCCACATAGTGCAATGAAGCACTAAATCCTATTCCTCCAGTCTAATGGAAACTTTAAACCTTTCTATCAACATCTTCCCTTTCCCCATACCTCCCCTGTTCCTCAAATTCTTATTCAAATGATGTATATAATGAGTTTAACAGTTATGACACCAGTTGCCATTTCTCATACTTTTACTAAGTGCTAGGCAGTAAAGTAAGGACATTAAAACATTACCCCATTCTAACTTCCACAAGTATCTGAGAGGAAAGTTAGTTCTTTTCATTTTTTTTTATTTTTTATTTATTTTATTTTATTTCATTTTTTTTTTTAGCAAACTGAGGCTTGGAGATTTTAAGCAACAGAGATGAATGAAAACAAATAAACAAAAAACAAGCTAAGCTTAGATCAGAAATCCTGTCATGTTTATAATGTTTTGATTGTTCATGTATGTGTATGGTGTGTGTGTGTGTGTTTGATTATGTTTTAACAAGAGATGCAGACATTTCATCTTTAGGCCTCCTGTGTTCCTTACCTATCCCCCTCTCTCTGCCTTACATGTATAGCTCACTCTTTGCACATCCCAATTTGGCAGGTCCCAGCTTCTCTAGGTCTTTGATTTCTCATTTGCTTGATTTATTTAATCATCATGATATTCCTTCATTTCCATTCCCCATCTTAATGTCTCTTCCTGTCCTTAAAAATCAGCTCAGAAATCCTCTTTTCATTAAACTTTTCCTTGACCTTCTCAGTCTATCAGGGGATTCACTGGGTAGGAGTGATGTGTTATAACTGGGGTTATTACTGGTGTACTTTTCTATGCTTTCCAGGTATCTTTAATTTTTTTTTCTTTTATCTCCCTAATCCATCATCTACTTAAAGCCAAATACATAAATAACAGTTGTTTTGTTTCTTATTGCTTTGCAGCATCTCTTAACAGAAAACACATAGGACAAAAAAAGAAATAAATTTCCAACCATAATGAATCAGAATGCATTATGCTTGCATTCTTTTAAAACACAAGAGAAGATAGTAAGGCTTGCAGCACGTCTTAATGAAGTAAAGTGTTATTTTGCTCTTGCTTTGAAATTACATAAATAGAATGGTTAGATTATTTATGATGATTTAAAGACCCGCCATTTTTCTTCCTGTCCTCAAAACTCATACTCTTAATTTCAGTGAATTGATAAGGCAATTTTCTGAAATAATTGCAAAATGAAAGATTATTTGCCATTTTTAAGGAGAGTATAAATAAATTCAGAGAAACAATTCTCATTTAGGGGTAGAATCACAATAAGAAAATAAAAAAAATTAAGATGGGCAAAAGACATAAACAGGCATGTTAACAAAGAAGATACAAAAAGATGCTCAACATCATGTGTCATGAAGGAATCGCAAATTAAAATAGCAATGAGATATCCCTACCTACCTATTAGAATGGCCAAAATCCAAAGTGCTGACAACACCAAGTACGGGCAAGGATGTGCAGAAATGGTGGCTGTTATTCGTAGCTGATGGGAATGTAAACCGGTACAGCCACTTTGAAAGACAGTTCAGTAGTTTCTTACAAAACTAAACATGCGGTTACAATATGATCTAGCAATGCTCCTTAGTATTTACCAAAATTATCTGAAAGCTTAATGTCCTCACAAAAACGTGCACATGGATATTTATAGCAGCTTGATTCATAGTTGCCAAAATTCAAAAGCAACCAAGATGCCCTTCAGGAAGTGAGTAAATAAATAAACTGTGGTACATTCAGACAATGGAATATCATCCTGCCATAAAAAGGAATGAGCTATCAAGCCATGAAAAGATGTGAATGAAACTTGAACGCATATTACTAAGTGAAATAAGCCAATATGAAAAGGCTACATACTGTATGAGTCCAACAATATGACTTTCTAGAAAAGGCAAAACTATGGAAACACTAAAATGATCAGTGGTTGCCATGAGTTAGGGAGAGGGAAGGATGAATAGGCTGAGCCCAGAAGATTTAGTGACAGGAAACTAATCTGTATGATATCACAAGTGGTGGACACAAGTCAATATACAAGTGTTAAAACTCATAGAATGTATAATACCAAGATTGAGCCCTAATGTAAACTATGTACTTTTAGTGCTAGTGATGTGTCAGTGTAGGTCCATTGAATGAAACAATGTACCATTCTGATAGGAATATTGATAGTGGAAGAGGCTGTACATGTGTGAGGGCAGAACATACTGGAACTCTCTACGTTCCATTTCTCTATGAACCTAAAACTGTTCTAAAAGTTAAAGTTTATTAATTTTTTTTAAAAGAGCCAGCAAGATAGGAATGAATATGGCATTAAACATTAAGTTCATGTTAGCATTAGGAAATGTAAGTGTTCAAGTGTTTCTCTCTTTGAATGGCTGGCTCACCTCCAAGTATGATCCAAGTGTTGCTGTTTAAGATTTTTAATATTTAGTATTTGTTAAAAGGAACTATTCCAGCCTGGACAAAATGGCAAAACTCTGTCTTTACAAAAAATACAAAAATTAACCAGGATGGTAGTGTACACCTGTAGTACCAGTTACTTGGGAGGCTGAAGTGGGAGGAGCACCTGAGCCTGGGGAAGTTGAGAGTGCAGTGAGCTGAGAGCACAGCACTGAACTTCAGCCTGGGCAGCAGAGTGAGACCCTGTCTCACACACATGAAAAAGAGAACTATTACACAATTGTGCTGTATGATAGTATTCTGCAGGATACTACAATGGTGGATACATGTCATTATACATTAATTGAAATTCAAAAAATGTTCAACACCAAGTTTGAGCCTTCATGTAAACTATGGACTTTGAGTGATAAGGATGATAGGGACATGTCTATCAATGTAGGTCCATTGGATGTCACAATGTACCACTCTGATAACAGACACAAAAATGTTTGTTGGTAAAAAGATGTACATTGTTATTTCATTATAAAATATACATACAGGAAGATGATTTCAAAATGGTCCAGGATCTTTTCCTATAATTTGACATAATCCATTAGACAGATTTAGAGTTCAATATCATTGAACTCTAAGGGCACTGGGTTGGACTGGGGAAGGCAATGTGAGAAGGATGGTGTATCCTCAGGGTCTTGCCAATCTTTCCCTCAAAAGTGTCTTCTGCTCCTTTGTAACAGCAAATCTGAGCATAGATATGTAGTGTGAGTAACACTAAATGCATCAAACAACTGTACCCACCAATGGCATTTTAGCCTTAGGCTTAATGTAATACTTTACACCTGAAATAATCTTGCAATACTATTTTTCAGAATAAGGTATTTTATGTTCTGAAGTTGGTAATTCTTCCTAACGATTTGGTACACATTAAATATTTTCAATAATTTATAGGTATTAATAAAAGTAAAAGTCATATTTTAACAACAATATTTTCTTTTAAAGTCTCTTAAATTGTTGCTTTCTTAAAATGCAAGTTTATTTAACTAGTAAATAGTATGGTCACTTTAATTTCCACTATATGTATAAATTCACATGTACATATACTGATAAGTGTACATAAAAATAGTTCAATTGAAGTAGTGATGCTAATGAGAATTTATTATACTTTCTTAAGATATTCTTTAATAATACTAAATTATGACATTATATAATGACTAGGTTGGCAAAATACATTCCTATGAAATATGCAGCAAGTTTAGTTTTTTAGAAATCACTGTATTACTTTTAAATATTATATTTCCTTAAAAAAGAATAATCATTATGGAACATATACAAACTGAAGTAAAACAATCACACAAAATAGGTAAACCCACTACGGACCATCACTCCCACTGATTACAACAAAAATTCCTGATAAAGTACTAAAATATTAATTACTTGAACTCTGAAGAGTAGGCAAAATCAGGAAGACTGTGGAGGATAGTTAATACTTGGAGGATCAGTCAGATATGTTTCTTTTCCTATTTCTCTTTCTCTTTTCTTTGAGGCTTACCACAAGTGGAGCCCTGCAGGGGCTACAATACAAATGGCTGAAACTTCAAGAGAAACTTCTTGTCTCCCTAGCCAGAGGAACCAGGATAACTTGCCCCACGGAGCTGCAGAGTATAAGGAGACTCCTAAACCAAAAACAATCAGAGAAGGGGATCCTGTAACTCTGTGATGAGCCTGCACAATTTTCTAGCTCTCCCCCGAACTACACTGATCTGGAACAAACCTAAATCAGCACAGCAAAAGCACTGAGAGCTGAACTGAGATTTGAAGCACTGTCCACATTTCAAACTATCCTGTGAGCCATGAGAGCGCAGAAAGTTTCAAACAAATGTGGCAAATACCTTAAAAAGTGGTATGATAATTGAACTGATGCCCACAAAAAGTGAGACAAAACTTACAGTCTGAAACTAACTGGAGTAACTGCCTGCTAAAAAAAATATACAAAATATAAAAAAATTAAAAAACAGATTTTTCGGAGGATTATAACTGGACCCAGAGTCACACAGCATATTCAAAATGTTCGTGATGTAACCCTAAATTACTCAAGATATAATTACCCAGGAAAATGTAACCAATTCTCAAGAAAAAAGACAAGGGAACCCATCTCCAAAATAACCCAAATATTGAAATGATCAAATAAAGATTGTAAATCGGTTGTAACCCACCTACATGAAGCAAAAGAAGACTCACTTGAAATCAGTGGACTACTCAGCCCAGAAATCGAAACTATAAAGAACACCAAATGGAAATTTTAGAAATAAAAATTGTAATATCTTAAATTAAATATATATGTTTACATATATATGTCATGATGACAATAGCAGAACACATAGACAGCAGATTTAAAGATAGGTCAATAGAAATTGTGAAATCTGAAGAAATAAAAAAATAATAAAATTAACATAGCTGCAAGGACATGTAGTAAAATATTGTCAAAAGTTCTAACAAATGTGTCATCTGAGTATCAAATGAAAAGGAGAAAGAGGGCAGAGCAGAAAAAAATATCCAGTGAAAATATCCTTCAAGAATAAAGGTTAACTAAAAGCGTTTTCAGATGAAGAAAAACTGAGAGAATTCATCAAGAGCATAACTGCTTGAGAAGAAATGATAGGAAAGCTTTTCCAGCTGAAGATAAATAATATCAGATGCCAATATGGATCTTCAGTAATGAAGTAATAACAAGAGAAATGGTAAATACATGAGTAAATTTTTTAAAAAAATGTATTCTCTTAAGTTCTTTAAAATATGTGTGACTGTTTGCAACAACTATTATAACATTTTCAGGTGTGATTCTAAATATAGGAGGATATAATATATATTACAATTCTAGAATAGTTTTGGAGGGGGTGTTAAGGGGACTTGTAAGGTTATAATTTTCCTACATTTTGTATGAAGTGGTATAATATTAGTTTGAAGTCAACTTTGAAAGTTTATATGTTATACTATAATCCCTAGAGCAAACACACACACACACACACTCATAAAATATTTGCAAAAGTCAAGCTAAATTAAAATGAAATAACAACAAAAACAACCAATAACTCCAAAGAGTGTATGCAAGGGGAACAGAGAACAAACAAAAAGCAAATAATACATCGATGAAACCATTGTGAACAAATAAAAAACAGATAATACGTTGGTGACATATTCTAACTATATGTCATTAATGAAATGCAAATACCCTGAAAACATCAATTAAAAGGCAGATATTAATAATATCGATAAAAATCATGACCTACTATATGCTGCCTTTAAGATAAAAATTGAAATAAGACACAGACAGGTGGAAGAATGGAAAAATATACATCAGGAAAACAGTAAGCATAACACTGAGCTAACAATTTCAACCTCAGTCAACTTCAGGACAAAACATTGTCTGGGATAAAGATGAATATAACATAATGACTAAATGGACAATTTATCAGGAGAATGTAACATTTATAAATGTATAAACACATACCTAACAACTGTGTCTCAAAACACGTAAAGAAAATTGAGAAATTACAAAGGGTAATACATAGTTCCACAGATAGAATATAAATTATTAAGGTTCTTGTCTCAGTAATTGATATAAAAGCTAGATAAAATAGCTGCAAAACACAGAAGGTCTTAATAATCTTAATAACACTACCAATCAGCTAGAGGTAATAGACACTTATAAAACTATAACCCAGAACTGCAGAGTATACATTCTTTGCAAGTATACGTGCTACAGTCACCAAGATAGACCACATATAGGCTCATAAAATGAGTCTTAATAATGTAAATCCATTGAAAATAATTGACCAAAATAGAACTCATAGAAAATCCCAAATTCCTGGAAATTAAAAATGTTTAAATATATGGGTCAAATGGAAATATAAATTTGTTGTAAATGACAGTATTGTATTTTGATTGGATCATTTCCAGTGTTGCTTATTTGTATATTTCTTCTACAAATTATATCTAATATAGCACAATCTATCCGCTGATCTGTACCCAACGGTGACCAGTAAAGGGGGCTAGTTTTAATGAACCACATCTATCATAAGTGAAGGATGATGCATATTTGCAATTCAGTTATTTGTTCTAAGTAGTCAAAATTTTGAACCTCAGGGTCCGTTTTGGGAACCAAGCTACAGAGAGAGGAACAAATTCTCCCTCAGAGCTTTACTAGATTTACTTTAGCCCTTGGGCCCATGACTGGCTTGTAAACAGAATCAAAAGTCTTTATACTACATCCTTTACACCTAAAAAATAAAAAATAAATTTAAATTTAAAACACAAGTTTTGCTTTATTTAAGATCTGATGTCACTTTCTATAAAAATGATAATAGCTAGTATGTATTGAGTGCTTAATATTGCATACTTGTTTCTAGTTTTTCACTATTATATACACTCTTTTCCACACCTGGGCAAAATTTGTTTTCATGAATTTTTTGAACACTTTAGATATGAACTTACTTACATAAGGACTACGTTTAAAGCTTGTTATTATGTGGTTTACTTTCAGTATTTCCTGCAAAGTCCTTGCTTTTTTCTCTTTGCCATCCCTTTGTCCTGTTTGTCACTTCATGTACTCTTAAAAAAATAAATTACTTATACACAAGTTTATCCTTATGGTCTTCACTGAGGACCAACGTATTACTATTTACACATTTTGGAATTTTTTTTTAGAAAATAAAAGTAGAAGCTAAAGTGTATTGGATATTCTCACAGCAAAAAATGCAGTGGGCAATGTTAATCAGGCTAGAAATATTTTATTCACAGCAATAGGGAAGAGAGACCAGATAGCATACTGAGTTCAACCTCATTAAAACAAAAGATAGATGAGTTTTTAATACTGGGGTGGGAGTGGGGTGAATTGTAGACTTTTTGGGTTTGCCAGCTGGCCTTACCTAAAGAAAAAACAAACTTTTTCACGTCTTCAGGAAAGAAGATATCCACAGAAGAAGTTAGGCTCCTACCCTATGAGAGAGACTCAGAGACAGAGATGAATAACATTTCAAAAGGATGACTGGATTATAAAACTGGCCAGACACTTTTGCAAAGATTTGTATCTCAAAGGCGCATAGAATGATTTCACAGTTTTAAGATTTTTAAAGTAAATGTTGTAAGAAAAGGAAAGAGAGGGATCTCTGTGGCTACCCAATCGAGATTCTGTAATGGCCAGGGTGAGAGGGGAGTCAAGGTCGTAGCAGTAAAAATGAGCCTAACATGTAGACAAACTGGGGAAAATATTGAGGCCGTCTTGTTCAATATCAATTGTTAAAACAATTTCAAATTCAATTATGAATGATTGTAGCACTTCAGGACTGTTGGAGTTCAGATTTGATAACTGCTCTGGGTTAAACTGAAGAGAAATGAGTGGGATTTTCACTGATTTGCAGCACTCAGCTGATGTAAATTATTATCTTTCTGTATATTATTATCTATCAGTAAATTTTGGTGAAATTTTAAAATTAATATAATTAATAATTTTTATATATAAAATTCAGAGATGTCTTCAGTTCACGCATTTTCTAAATAAGAATGCTAATTGAAGTAACCAACACAAAGGCTGCAAAAATTTCATATGGTATTTGCACTCTGAAAGAATTTGATCTACTTTGGTTAGCTATTTGAAAACATAAAAATCAAACTATAGGTAATATTGCTGCAAGACTTCTCTCCAACACTTTAACACTTTTTTCCTGAAAGGATGTTAATATTTTGATAATACTTTTCCAGTGTTTTCCCAGTACGATTATATCAACACATGACATGTGCATAGGTTATTGAGTCCTGTTTCTTTAAGTACCATCAATGGAAATGTTAAAACAGGTAAAAGTTAGGCAAAGTGTTTGCAGATAAAAATTCAAAGTGATAGCTTTCATTTACCTACGTATTCAAAACAATCTATTTTAAGAATTAATACTATCTCATCAATATGATCTCAATTTTTTAGTTGAAAAACTTGAGGATCGTGGAATTAAATAATTTGACCAAAACTATGTAACTAATGTTTGAAGGAACATAGATTTAATCCAAGTTTGGCTCACTCCAAATATTCAGCTATTTTCCTTACACTATACCCACCGTGTGCAACAGACTGCTGCAGTGAATATAGTTTTATTTTCTACTCTATACAAAGTGATTATTTTACTTTATAAGAACAAGCGTAATAAATGACTGACCAATTATGTAGTTTAGGTAATAGGAATGTCAACAAGATTAAAACATCTCTCAATAGTAAGATATTAGCAATTGCTCTACCACAGTTATTTTTAACAGCTTTTCAAAGCTAAAAAGAAACATTGTATTGTAAAATGATAGTTTCAGAGAGGCACGTGAAAAAAATGTCTTTTGTACATACAAGAAAGAAACTGAAAAGAAAGAATAAATGGCTTACAGTCTGCTCACTGACCACCCCCTCAAGCTCTTATCAAGGAGAAGTAAACTGTAATTATACACACATCTCCCCTCAATGCACACACTCACATGCACATGTATTCCCATACAGATCAGCACTATTGCAGCCAAGATCATACATAGCCAGTCCCTGAAGGCCTCCAACTGAGTGTATTCAAGTTAACAGAAAAGTCTAAATAAGCTCCTTGGGTTTTTTATTAAAGAATTCAGAGAACGAAATGTGTGAGATGTTTCCAAACATAATTCTCCAGCTATACAAAGACCACAATAGATAATTTCTAAGTGAAATAGAAATCTTTAGCTTTGCATTAATAACCTGTTTCTCCACTTGGTTTACTAAGTGATTTTCTAGTCAGACACAATCAAGAGGATGAAAATTAAGATTGTTTCTTTAAACGCATTAGCAAGGGATCAGTGCGGGGGAAATAAAAGAAAGTCATGATTTCAAGTTCTGGATGACACCTGCGTGTCCTCTCTGAGCATGTGCAGAAACAGCTGCAGGCACACAGGGGAGGGAAACTTCATGTAATGCAGTCAAATTCTGAACCCCTACCTCTTGGCCCTTCTCTCTATAGTTTTGTTTTTAGTATCTTTTATGCATTTTATTCACAGATATAATATTTTAGATGAAACATTTGTCTAATACTGCTCTCTGCAAAATATTTGGCCACATATCTGTACGTGTACTCATAAATACCCATATCTATATGCATGTCATGTGTACATATGTATATATATACACACGTACATATATATGTACATATACATAGTTTAAAATTTTGTCAACATATTAAATTCAAAAACACTCTGAACTTATAAAGGCCCATTATATACATCAGGTTTATCTCTTAAGACAGAATGTAGTGCAAAGGTTTAGAGATTTAAATGTTAACCGTTGAGAATAAAATGAGGAGGGTGTGTGTGGGTGTGGGTGTGTGTGTTGCCACAGGTACACATATATTGAAGCTAAGGTGTAATATTCCCAAGAAAGCTGTATTTTTTTCAAAAGCATGTTAATCTTCTATTTATGTATCACAAATTGTTTTTCTCCAAGTGTTATAGCTTTCTGTTCAAATGTATTGCACCTTTTACTTGGCTTTGGCGTTCAGAGGCCAACACAGAACTTTGGTAAGGTTTAACAGCACCAGTGGTAGCAGCAGCAACAAATACAACACATCTCTCCTGCATGAGTCTTTGTTGACCATTTATTAGCCAACACATGTTATTTGTGAATTTAATATTTTGGGGAGTAAAACGATCAGTGGAATCTCAAAAGAGAAATTGTACAGATATTTCTGATATTCAGGTTTGATTGCTGATTGTATAAATAAATGACCTGGTTTGTGAATTCAGATATTCTGAGCAAACCTGGAGTCAAAAGCAAGAATCAGATTTAATATAATTTGTCAAATAAATAGTAACCACATGACTATTTTCATATAATCATATGGATTGAACTTGTAATTTATGTGGTAAGATTTATTTATTATGATGCTTTCATTGCCTATTTTACATGTTAGGAGTATGTACATTCTCCCTCTTGATCTCTCATATTCTCTGTAACATGATAACAATTATAATAATGCAGGTGAATATTTTCATTTTTTCAATATAAAGCACGCGTTTCTTTTCAAAATTGCTCTGAAAAATATTAGTTATTTCAAGCAGCATGAAAACGACAGAATGTAAGAAAGGCTTACATGACTACAGGTCCCCGAAGACGGGCGGAAATACCTGGAACATCCTGCAGTGGGCTTACCCACCTACAGCCACAGAGGGGCCAATTATACAGATAGAGGATGGCTTGACAGAATCAAGAATGAGCTCAGAAGCCCTTGAGAGAGAATCGAGGATTAGATCAATACGGTCCTGGCATAAATGGAAAAAGAAATAATTAATACTGGAGACCAACCAATAAATTCGGCAATCGTTTCAAGGAAATGGTGTGGGACTTTTGCTGTCCTAAAATTTCCTCAGTAATCACATTTAAGGGTTTAGGTTGGTCTGTATTTTTTCCATGAATAAATCTTTCTGGCTTAATTTACTATCGGGTATACTAACTAGACACATGGAAAGGAATTAAAATTGATATTAAGACTTTAAATATATAACAAGTATTTAGCACAGAAAACAAGGGAAAATCACAATGCCAAACCATGGCTGATACCTGTGTGTCAGAAATAAGTGACCAAAAATTTATGAACACAAATTTCATTTGTAGATTATATTACTAATTTCTGAAAATGTACAATTGTAATTCTATATACATAATTCCTCATAAAACCATACACATATAATAACTAAATCAAATTTTATAGTAAAAAACTAGCAGTTTCAGAAAAACCAATTGTTCAGAATTAATATAAAGGTGTCATAACTTATGGGGACCATTTTATAAATGTTATTAATTGTACATTTATTACATATTTACTAATAAACAGTGACATGAAAGTCATTCATGAAATTTTGAAAAAATCTAAATTTTCCAGAGCCTATGAAGCTCTGAGAAGACTTTAGAAAATCTTCCGTCTACATTTTAAGGTTTTCTCTTTCCATGGCCATGCTATTGTTTAGATAATGGTCCACTGAAAAGCGCATGTACTTTCTAAGTATAGCTTGTCAGAACATTCAGAATTGACTGTTGAATGGCATATTTTGCTTTTTTCTTCAATTACTACTTTATAAAATCAGCTTATATATTAATAAAATTATGTTACCAAAATAGTTAAAATAAGTAAAATATCAATATAAAATACTAATTTTGCATGCATACATTATCTAAAAATTTGGAACTAAATTTTGAATTCAGCTGACAATGTTTAATCACATACTGAGTTCAACCTCACTAAAACAAAAGATAGGTGAGTTTTTAGTTTAATGAGTTTACATTAGTAAGAAGTTGCATGTTATATTTGCATTCTAAGATTGTGCAAAATAATTACCACAATCTTACAGATTGAAACAACACTCATTTATTATCTCACAATTTCTACAGGTCAGAGTGCAGATGTGATGCAGTTGGAATCTATGTTCAGTGTCCAGCAAGGCTGAAACCAAAGTGATTGCTGGACTGCATACTAATCTGAAAAGTTGATTAGGTAAGTATCTGCATGTAAACTCCTTCAGGTTGTCTGCAGAATTCATTTCCTTATGGCTATAGATTCACGGCAGCCTGTTCCTTCAAAGCTAGCAACAAAGGAAGAATCTGTTTCTTCATGTCTTTAATGTCTCTTGTAAAGGGATCACATGATTAGGTCAGACCCACTCAGGATAATCTCTCCTTTGATTAATTTAAAATCAACAGATAGGGGCCTTAATTATATTTACAAAATTTTTCACTTTTTCCATACAATGTGAATATATTCACAGTTTCCACCCACAATTAGAGAGGGCAGAACCCTTCCAAGTTTCAACTATTCTTCTCAAATTGGCCAAATCAATTCTTCCCTACGTTCCTGCTGACTGTTTTGAGGCTCTCCTGTTCTCAGCTCCTCAGATCCTCTTCCAGTTGATCCTTCCTCTTCCCACAAAGAATCCACACCATGCAGGATTTGGGCTATTGGTGGCCAAATTGCTTCTATTTTAGAGTTCATTAGGACTTACCACCTGGTTCTGTTGTAAATGTTGTTTACTGATTGTTGGTTTTGCTAACTTGTTCCTCTATAATTCCTTATATTGACAGCTTATGTTTTGTTTTTGTTGATCTGCGTTACTAGAGGCTTATCAACTGTAATAATTTTAAAGACACCCTTTGGTTTCATTGGTTATTTCTATTGTTTTCTGTTCCCTAATCCATTTATTTTTGCATTTTATTATATCCATCCTTTTACTTGCTTTGAGTTTAACTTGCTCATCTTCTTATACTTAAAATGCAAGTTTAACCATCGATTACAAATATTTCTTCTTTTCTAATGTAAATACTAAGACTATGATTGTCCCTTTATAGTCTGTTTTAGCTTTATTACAAAATGTTGATTTGTTATGCTTTTCATTATCATACAGTTTGCAATACTTTCTAATTTCTCTTTTGATTTATTTTTAAGATTATTATTAATGCTCAGATAATTAGGGATTTTCCAGGTATGTTTTTAAATTGATTAATATTTAATTATGTTATGACTAGAGAATATATTCTGTATTATTTCAATCCTCTTTAAATGTGCTAAGTCTTGTTTTATGGCATAACATATGGTCTGTCTTTGTGAACTTAAACAGAATGCGTATTCTTGTTTATAGTGTCCTGTTAATGTTGATTAGGTCCAATGGCTGATTGTGTTTTTAAGTCTTCTACTGATTGTCTAATCGTTTTATCAATTGCACAGTGAGGAGTGTTGGCATCTCTAACTATAATTGTAGATTTATCTATTTTTATCTTCATTTCTGTCCATTTTTACTTGATTAATTTAATACATGCTGTATACATAGCATATCTCAGAAGAGTACAAATCTCTTCTCTAAGAATCGACCTTATTATCTCTCTATATCATGAAATGTCTCTATTGTTAGTAATACTCCATATCCTGATGTCTAATTTGCTACATGTTCCTAGAACTACTTCATTTTTTCTCACAATTAGTGTTTGCGTGGTATATTTTGAGAAAGAGCAAAGGAGCTCCTGACAACAAGGAACAAGCTGGATATAGAGAGGTAGGCACTGGTGTTCCTAAGAACTGCCCTGGCCGTCATAGGTGGGCTGTGCTGTTCTCTTTATCGAATGTAAAAAGTCTCAGAGACTACCAGCATCAGACAGAGTACTCTGGACCACAATGGAACAAGACGCAAGCAAGACTTCTCATTATTTGTATATAAGCACAAAGGTAAACAAGGTCATTAATCAAACCATAAAAATTATCAAACACCCTTCTCCTAGCTAATAAGAGTGAAAACCGCTTTCTTGCCAATATAACTTTAGCCATATGCTGTTTTTTTCCCCTCTAGATAAGAGCCATTAATAGACCTAGTCATAAAAGTATCCCAATTTATTAACATCACTCAAACAAATGCAAATTCCACTTCATTGGATCTGTCTCAAATTCATCTAATACAGGCCAAAATTCTACAATAAACCCCTTGAACATCCCCTTACTGAGATGCCCCTGGATCCTCCATGCTATACTGTGTTGTTTCTTTCAGTAAGTCAATAAAAGAATTTTATTTATTGAAAGGTATGTTTTTGATGACATTAAATTGATGAGAATTAACAATATATTTCTATACTTTTAATCTATGTCCTTATATTTAGTATCTGTCTATTGCAAACAATACATAATTGAATCTTTTCTTTTATGCATTCTGATGATTTTACTTTTCAATTGAAAAGTTTACATTTAATATAAATAATGCTGTGTATGAATTTAAGTATATCAGAATGCTAATAGTTTTCTGTTTGTCCCAACACTTTCTTGTCCCTTTTTCTATTCCTGTATATTTGTGTTAATTGAATATATTTTAGTACTCCATTTTCTTGCTGTATTTGTTTATTAGCTAATTCTATTTATTTTATTCATTTTCTAAACTTGCTTTAGAATTTTCAGTATGTAGCTTTAAATAACCACTATCACCCTCCAAATACTTTTATACAATTTACCTATAATACAGAATTGCCTTAGAGCAGTATATTTCTGTTTCCCCTCTTTGTATTCTGTGTTCTATTATTTTCATGCATTTTACTTCTATATATATTATAAAACTCATTTTTTACATTAAAAATCAATTTGAGTTAAGTAGCAAAAAATGTTATATTTGAATACATTTATCATTTTTTAAAAATTCTTTTTTTGTCGACTTTTTTTTAGTTTGGGGAGTACATGTGCAGCTTTCTTACATAGCTAAACTGTGTGTCACTGATTTTTGGTGTAGAAATGATCGTGTCACCCAGGTATTGAGCATAGTATCCAATAGGTGGTTTTTCAACCCTCATTTCCCCTCCTATCCACCCATCACTAGTAGTCCCCAGTATCTGTCATTCCCATCTTTATGTCCATGTGTACTCAATATGTAGCTCTTATGTATAAGAGAGAACACAAGGTATTTGGTTTTCTGTTCTTGTGTAAATTTGCTTATAATAATGGCCTCCAACTACATCCATGTTGCTACAAAGGACATAAGTTGTTCTTTTTTATGGCTGCATAGTATTCCAAGGTGTACATGTACCAAATTTTATTTATCTAGTCCACCTCCGATGGGTATCTAAGTTGATTCTATATCTTTGCTATTGTGAATAGTGCTGCAATAAACATACGAGTGCATGTGTTTTTTTTTGAAAAAAAATTTCTGTGATCTGGGTTTACTTCTGTTATCATTTCACTTTATCTTGCAGAGCTTCCTTAGATATTTCTTCTACTTTAGATCTGTTTGGAATAATTTATCTCAGTTTTGTCTGAAAAAAGTATTTACTTTTGCCTTTATGTTTGAAGGCATTTTTTTCTGGATGAAAATTCTAAATTGAACTTTCTTCCCCCAGCACTGTATTAACTCATTTCATTATCTCCTGGTTTGCATTGTTTCTGATAATAAGATAAATGGTCCATGCTTCTTATTATTGTTCCTGGTTTATAATATGCCTTTTCCTACTTTGGCTGCTTTTAACATTTTCTCATTACCATTTTTTTTAGTTAAAAATATTCATTCTGAAACATCCTTGAATATATCTCCAAACAAATCTAAAGACACCAGTATACCATGGAATCTCCCACTTACCTATCACCCAGTATGCAACTAATTACCCTGCTTAATCCTCACCTACTATATTATACTGCTATTATATATATATATATTTATTTATTTAAAATTCCATATATCAGGGTCATCACAGTATGTACCTCTAATTTGTAAGAGCATATTTTCAAAACATAACCTCCATGTCATTATTACAGATAAATAACTAATAGTAATTTCTTAATATCACTTAACACTTAGTCCACATTCCATTTTCCCAATTTTATTAGTCAGGGTTCTCTAAGGGACATAACTAATAGAATATATTAATATGCATATATGAATGGCAGTTTATTGGGAGAATTGACTCACCAAATCACAAGAAGTCCCACAATAGGCCGTCTGCAAGCTGAGGAGAAAGAAAGCCAGTCTGAGAACCAAAACCTCAAAAGCCAGTGAGCTGAAAGTGGATCCTTTAGTCTGTGGATGACCACCCAAGAGCCCTTGGAAAATCAATGGTGTAGGTCCAAGAGTCCAAAAGCTAAAGAACTTAGAGTCTGATGTTTGAGGGCAGGAAGCATCCAGCATGGGAGAAAGATGAAGGCCAGAAGACTCAGCAAGTCAGCTCCTTTCACCTTCTTCTGCTTGCTTTTTTCTAGCCAGTAATAGCAACTGATTAGATGGTGACCACCCAGATTGAGGGTGGGTCTGCCTCTCCCAATCCATTGACTCAAATGTTAATCTCCTTTGGCAATACCCTCACAGACACACTCAGAAACGATACTTTGCCTCCTTCAATCTAGTCAAGTTGACACTCAATGTTAACCATCACACCAATTGTCTCAAGAATTTTATATATATATAGTTGGGTTGTTCTCCTCAGGACTCAAACAAGGTCCTTATATTGCATCTCATTATTTTGTCTCTTAAATTGGTTTTATGCTATAAGTCTTTTTTGCCTTTATAATTTTATTGTTTTTTGTTTGTTCATTTGTTTGTTTGAGACGGAGTCTCCCTCTGTCCCCCAGGCTGGAGTGCAGTGCCGCAATCTCGGCTCACTGTAAGTTCCACTTCCCGGGTTCACGCCATTCTCCTGCCTCAGCCTCCCGAGTAGCTGGGACAACAGGTGTCCGCCACCACGCCCAGCTAATTTCTTGTATTTTTTTGTAGAGATGGGCTTTCACCGTGTTAGCCAGGATGGTCTCGCTCTCCTGACCTCATGATCCACCCAGCTCGGCCTCCCAAAGTGCTGGGATTACAGGCATGAGCCACCGCGCCTGGCCCACCTTTATAATTTTAAAATGTCATTGATTTCTTGGGCCATTTGTTACACAGAGTGTCCCAAATTATTGATTTGGCTGATCACATTCTTAAAGCGATTACCGGTTTACCACACTTTTGGTAAACTGGTAATTACATCAAGGGGATTAATTAGATTTAGGTTAATTCACCCCCCACACACTTGATTTTTAGAAAGAGCACTTTATAGGCAGTACTTTTCAACATGCTTAATTGGTAAACTCTCCTTCATCTTCGCATTATCTTCCGCCTGCCAATATTCTTGCTCTCAATCCACAGCGGAACATCTCCAGAAAGTTATCTTTGCTTTCTTAATTTCTTCACCTTTCACTGATTTTTCAACTCATTCAGATCTGGCTTCTGTCCCTGTTATTCTCAGAAACAACAAAGACCTCCATACCTCCAAATCAAACAGATATTTATTTTTTCAATTCCTATATTTTTCCAGTGAAAACATTTGGTAGCTTAAAATGGGAATTTATTTTTATCTCTCATGGTTCTGTGGAATGACTGGATTCAGCTGCACAGTTCTCATTTGGGGTCTTTCTATGGGTTGGATTCATCTGAAGGCTTGACATCCAAAATGGCTTCTTCCTTCACATGGCTGATATCCAGGTAGGATTACTGGAACAACTGGGGACTGGCCAGGCAAACATCTCTCTCTCTCTCTCTCTCTCTCTCTCTCTCTCTCTCTCTCTTTCTCTCTCTCTGCTCCCCAACTTCTTCTATATTGCATCTTCCATATCAAATCTTCACACTGTTAGTTTGGGCACCTTCACAGCATGGTAGTTTATGAGTAAACAGACATCTTGCACTATGGCTAGCTCTTGAAATTCTCCCTCTGAGAAAGAATTCAAGAGACAAAGATGGATGTTTCAAGGATTTGTATGACATCAAAAGTCACATAGTGTCCCCTCTGCTTCAGTCTACTGGTAAAACAAGTCCAACCCCATTCAATGTGGAAGACACTACACAAAGCTGTGAATTTCAGAAAGCATAGTTCATTGTAGGCTACCTATCACAACATATCTTTAGATATTCGACAATTATCAGCACCTCAGCAAACTATACATTATTTGAAACACTCTGTCCCCTTGCTCCCATAACAAGCCAGTTTTCTTTTTACTTAATATTTTACACTGACATAATATTTGTACATATTTATGGGAAACATAGTGAAGTTGCATTATCGACAATGTACAGTGATCAGATCAAGATAATTAGCACATTTGTCATCTCATTTACATTGATTTGTGTTGGAAAAATTAAATGTCTTCCTTCTAACTATTTGAAGCTAAAATATATTATTGCTAACTATAGCCATCCTGCAGTGCTATAGAATACTGCCTGTAAGTCATAAGGTAATTACATATCATATTGTTTATGATACGTCTTCGTGGCAGTGGTGATAGTGTAGAGTGTATGTATGTGTGTGTATCCTATTTGGTTAGTTTTATGGAGCTCCTTAAATAGGTGGATAAAGGTTTTACACATAATCTGAACATTTGTCAACACTACTTTTTAAACATTTCCACAAATTCTCTTCTGTAATACCAATAGCAATTATGTTAGATTGTTTGTGCCTAAGGCTAATGAACTCTTTTCATTTTATTTTCCATTCTTGTTGTCTCCATGATTCACTTTAAATAGTTTCTGTTGCTCTGTGATCGATCTCAATCATCTCTTCTTCCATAGTGTTTAATCTACTATAAAGCCATCAAACCAATTTTTAAAATTCCTTTATTTTAGAAACAGGGGTCATACATGCAGATTTGTTAAATAGGTATATTGTGTCTAAGTAGTTGTCATACTACTCAATAGGTAGTTTTTCAACTTGCATCCCTCTCCCTACCTAGTAGTCCACAGTACATGTTATTCCCAAGTGTATGTCCATGTTTGCTCAATGCTAACTCCTACTTACATGTGAGAATACGCAGTATTTGGTTTTCTATTCCTGTGTTAATTTGAAAAGCAATTATTATTTCTAAAATTTCTATTTGGTTGTTTCATATAATTCTTACATCCCTACTGATATTATTTTTAAAAATTCTTTCATTATGTTCATAGTACTTTTTTCTTACATTCTTGACTATAATAGTTATGTTAAAGTACTTTTTCTGCTGATCCCATTGTTTTGTCATTTTTCAATCTGTTTCTGTTAACTCATTTTGTTCCTATATATTGGTAATATTTTTTGGCCTTCTTCACATTTGAAGAAATGCTTATAAATTTTGTGTAGTTAAATCTTGGGAATCATAGAATGTGCAATAGTAAGTGGTTGTGGTGTGGTAAGAAGTCTTCATTATAGAAACTAAAATAAGGAAACTTGTTGAGGCTAGATTATGAATCCTTCAAAGGTTTTTTTTTTTATTGTTGGGAGTAAAAACTCTGTGACTTTCCATCAGTTATTATTATTATCATTATTATTATTATTATTATTATTTTTTTTGAGATGGAGTCTCACTCTGTCACCCAGGCTGGAGTGCAGTGGCGTGTTCTCGGCTCACTGCAAGCTCTGCCTCCCGGGTTCAAGTGATTCTCCTGCCTCAGCCTCCCAAGTAGCTGGGACTACAGGAGCATGCCACCATGTCTGGCTAATTTTTCATATTTTTTAGTAGAGATGGAGTTTCACTGTGTTAGCCAGGATGGTCTCCATCTCCTGACCTTGTGATCCGCCCGCCTGGGTCTCCCAAAGTGCTGGGATTACAGGCATGAGCCACTGTGCCCAGCCCCCATCAATTATTCTTTTAGCTAAAGTCAAAGATTTGTGACCGAGTCTGGAGAAAAATCTGGTTTTTGTTCCAGGTTCATGAATGGAACATGAACCTAACAACTTTCATGGTGGTATTATTTTAATAGTCATACATAGCAATATTTAACATACATGCACAGTCCCTAGAAAGAGGGCAAGACTCTACCCCTATGAATACAAAAAAAAAAAAAATGCTTAAAGACCTTTTATATTTATTTTATCACTTTGCCTCAAAACTATTTCCCATGGGCATGAATTATTTAGAGTAAACTGATTACTTGGAAATATGACATGGTTATCCATCCAAATTTAATCACTTTCATTACTTCAGATAAATTCCATTTTCCTCTTTCACCAGAAAGCTCTTTGATGTCAAGATGAGCTAAACCAAAGTCAAGGCTAAGTCTTTGTATTTGACTGTTAGCTTCCCCTTCTTCTGGATGACTAACCTCACATCTAATTTTAATACTCCAAAGTTTCAAATTCCTCATTTTCCCTAGCAACATAATTTGTGTCTAATTTATGCCATAATATTCTTATCAAAGTACTTTCAAAGGTATAAAAATATAATGCAATATAATGGAGTAACTCATAAAAAATAAAAGTAAAATTTAAATAGATAAAAATTAAATTAAGACTTTTCTTAACAAGCTAAACCTTATAATAAAGTGTTATGTGAGGACAAAAATGAAGAGGAAACTAAAGTCATGGCAGTATTTATGTGAGTGTTTTGTAGCTATATTTATGGGATATCACTGGTACTCAGAGCAGATTTTTAGACCTAAATAGGGTTTAACACCACCTAAATGATGCAGTAAAGCATTGCTCTTGTAAAACTAGAGCATGGAAATAATATATTATTTTCTATCTTCTGTAGAACTTGAAGAAATGTCAGAGCAAGGACATTAAATGTAGCCTTTGGTAAAAGCTAAAGCATTACTAAGTCCCCTCATTAAAACATTAAAATCCAACCTCTCTTTTCAAGCCAGATGAAAATAAAAACTTGCTAATGTATTTTAGAGGGTTCAGAGTGATCAAAATGCATAAAAGAAACTTTTAAAACATGGGTATTAAAAGAATAAAGATTTTCATAGATATTTCAAAAGAAGAGAAAACTTGAAAAAAATCCATTAAGTAACACAAACGATTTGGCTGTGGTCTGTATTATACTAACACCTCAAAACAATTTTCAAAAGGCATTTATCTATATGATATATATTCTTAATACTATAAATTAATATTTTTGAGTTTTACCTTAGCAAATATAGAATAGCCTTAAGTATAAGAATTTCAAAATTTGAAACAAATGTCTACCTTTCAATAGCAACAGAAGTTGTCCGGTTTATTGCTGCCTCCAAAGGGAATTAATTAGTAAACTTCTTCCATCACTGTTAGTTTGAAGTCAAGGGAAAGTAGACTTAGACCAGAGTATAGACCTGGAAAAAAGAGAGTGTTGGAGGCATGAAAGAAACATGGAAGAAATAAAGAATAATCTTCATTGAAACAAACCTCTCTTGTAATTTAAAAGGGATACTAGTAAGTTAAAAACAGGGTCATTTATTTTAGATGTTCTTTAGTGTGGATCAAAGTATGCAAAAGAGGGATTCAACTTTGAAGTTAAGTTTTCTGCTTGAATTCACATACTCCCAATGTTTTTCACTTTCAATGATGCCTTTATACAATGTTGTACAAATTTACCATTTGTACATTAAGTAATACTATGCAAGCACTCTGCTAATTGCTGCAAGCATATAACAGTAGATAAATGTAAGTCTATTTTCTCTAAGAATTCTCAGTCCAGCAAGAGGAATGGGGAAGAGAGATCCAATGACCACTGCAAATAGTTTCTGAAGTTATATACTGTACATTGATGCCACATCGACAGGGATACTGTACTCCTCATAGGTACCATAAGTTTGTATATATATTAAAACAATTTTGGACAGATAACAACAAGTTATTCTCATGATTGTAGTGGGTTTGTTTGCTTTTTTCCTCTTTTTAAATATAGGTATTTGAAGGGCAGCAATTAGCAAGGATATAGAACCACTAGCAGACAACTTTTTTTTTTTTTCAGATAACTTTCTTAATATGGTCAAAGAGGGTTTATGATGATTAATTAAATGTGGCCCTAATTAAGTCTGACCTTATCTTTTCATGCTCACAAACTTGATTCAGTAAACAAAATCTCAAGTATTCCTTTAAGGGTCAACTAAAAACGATACCAACATTGATCATTAAAAGCAATATGGAAGTGCATAGATTTATATGGGCAACAGAAGTAACATGTGAATCAGAATATTTGTATTTATAGAACCAGCACATTCCCTTCCTGCATCACATTGACAAGTAACAATTAGCAGATGGTTTGATGAGAATTAGAATAAGGGTGGTAACATAGATGAGTAACATATTTATTAGTAACAGGGTTAAGGTAGCCTAATGTGCATGCATATATATGTGTGTGTGTGTGTGCATGTGTGTGTATGTGTGTATATATATATATATATATATATTATATATTTGCAATTGGAATACTCTTGACATTGAGCCCATAATACTCAAAGATTACGACAAATACCTAAATCCACCTTTACAATTAGTGAGGTATCATTAAAGGAGCTGTAACATCTGATGTCTACTAAATTAGTCTCTCTTTCATATTATATATGTGTATATTAAATATATATTTGGACTTAAAATACATACATATATATTGGGATTGAAATATAGAGGGTTAAAATGTATGTATTTAGATGGTCATTATCACTGTTAGCCTCTCTGGCTCCTCTCTTTCTTCGTTTCCATTTGTTAGCTCTTCTGGCTGACACATATTGCATTTACATGTGTGAATACTTTTCCACTGGCCTCTGCTCAAACTGCTGGTTTTGTCACACATAAGATATGTGGCTGACATTTAGGTCATTTCATATTGACTTTTAAATTTGTGTCAGAGAACATATGGTCATCAAATTGGGGTGAGAGAAAGTTTATACAAAACTGAAGAATAATCCCAATACATATTCCCTTTATTATTTTTTATTAAAGTGAAATATTATTATGGCTACTAGCAGCCTTATTCCTTCTCATAGCAGTTATGACACTTTGAGTTTCTAGTTTATTTAAAATGGGGATTATATAGCAAGAACAATAATGAAATTTTATGGAATAAGTTGTTTCACCACATATGGAAGTCAAGCAATATTTACTAACACAAAGCATAAGAAAGAAAAGCAAAAAAAAGTTTTTATAAAGATTTTGTAAGTCCAAAATATTATGTTATATTCCTAGTAGCCCACCTGGCCAATATATAACAAAAGTAGATGGAGAAAGGTTGCTAATGCTGTCATGTCTGAAAATGTTCCTCCTTTAAGATTCCTTGACTTACATTATCACCAATACTGAAATATTGGCCTTTAAAGATCTCACATTAATTGAATATTATATGTCAAAATAGACTGATGGCTATAACAAGGATGAGGACAAGTAAGAGTGGTGTCTCAAAGTATTTAGTTAGGCAAAAGAAATAATTACCAAAAAAAAAAAAATAGAAATACAAAATCAATTTAAAAATTTAAAACCATACTTTCTTGAGGTGATAATTGGATCAATGGGACATTTGGCACACTTAATGAAACCCTTTTCTCCCATATAAGGTTATTTCCATTATTATTTTATTAATTCCCTATATAATTACTTATATTAATTATTAGAGGAACAAACAGCAAAAGCCACATTGTGGCATGAAATGCAAAATGTGCATGCTGTATTAAAATAGATCATAAGTTTTCAAAGAAATGTTATGCTTATAGTTGTTTGCTTTGACGGAAACATCTGAGACCTCAAAGGGTGTGTATTTTTATTCCAATGGGTATTCCTTAGTAGAAAAAATTCAGAAGCAAGTCTAGATAGCTTCTAAGGTCATATCTAGCTATAAACTTTAGGTGTTTTCGATAAAAATATGCTGGTTTCAAGTGACAGATATGCAAGTAATACCTGTTTGAAAGAGAAAGAGCTCAGGAAAAATACAGAGGAATATTAGTGTGGGCTGCTGCTGAACATGGAAGCTAGGCAGGAGACTCACTGTCATTTCTTCCCTTTGTTCTCAGGCTGCCTCTGTTTGTGTTAGCCTCTAGCAGCTCCAATTCTATATCAGCCTTACTCCTACCTTCTATTTTCCAACCATTCCAACAAAATTCACAGAATTAGATTTTTTTTTTTCTCTTGGCTTAGGTTTCTTATCCATCCTTGAATGTATTACAGTGGCCAGGTGAAAGAACCACATAATTTGCTGAGGTGTGGGTTATGTGCCCATGTCTAGGCTGAGAGTGACAATAAGTGTGTACCTCTACAAAGGAAAATTCAGGTTCTATATCCATCCTTCCCCTGGCTATTAGCTGATTCTATAGGGAAGATTTGTGAATGAATGATCAATCTGCTTCCCTGCTCTTCAGTATTCTTATTTCTATCATATTTTAGGTTAGAGTTCATTTTCTTTCAACAATGATGGTCACACAGATTAAAATATTGCCATTTTTGCTTGTCCAATGTACCATTATCTGGTGGACAAGAATTCTCCCGATGGGAAAAGAACTATATGTACATGATAAGATATTTCTGTCACTACCAGTGGCCTTCCAGAGTAACTCATCTTAGCACAAATACTCCTTTCAAAGCTTTACAATATGGAACTGGTGCTTCAAACCCGGTACCCTCATGAATATTGATCTTAGAGTATGTATTCAGAAAAATCAAGAGAATAAGGCCCTAGTGCAGCGTTGTCCAGTGGAAATTTTTGTGATAATGAAAATTGTGTCTAATCTGTCCTGTCCCATATAGTAGCTACTGGTCATGTGTGGCTATTAAGCACTTGAAATATAGCTAGTGTGATTGAGGAACTAAATTTTTTATTTAATCTCATTTTAATTAATTTAAATTTAAATAGTCCTATGTGGCTGTTGGTTACATATTGAACAACACAAATCCAGTCAATGAGGAACATGAGGACATGTCTCTACTGCTCACTGTTACACTCCCATGTGGTGCCATTTCTGGAGCATAGCAGCACCTAATATTTGTTGTTATTGTATACTGTTGTATACAAATATCTTTTGTTCACATCTAGGTTAGATGTGGTTTATCTTTGAAAAGATATTTGTATAAAGTATATAATATATGTGTAAATAAATGTACAAATATACAATACAGGTTAGATAAACAAACATAAACACCCTATAAAAATACAGGGTGTTTCTTAGATGCCCAGAATGTTGTGATAGACAATAAAATAAATCAGTCTATTATAATCTATGAGTTGAGTACTCTCAATTTAACAAAATATTCACCTCGTAGAATACAATATGTACACCACCACCACCTTTAATAAGATCAATATTGATCCTTCAAATTTGACAATGAAGAAATAATATTTATGTAGAGGTAGGTGTTTACACTTGTAGCTCCAGTTCTTTTCCTCTGATAGACTATTTCTGACTCACAATTTTCACATACTTTATCTGCTAATGTATTAGCAAGGGGATAAACATGCTGTATTTTCCATTATTTTTCACTCTAATGACCTCTCACAATTGAAATTTAACACCAGAGTAGTTTTGGGGAGATGGCTCTTTCCTCTTTATTACACTGTCCTCTAATTGAATGGAAGATTGTTCTTTGATTACCCACTCTCAGAAAGGACTGAGGCATTGAAACAAGAGTATATAAACCTTGGAGAATCAAAACCAAAATAAAGGAAGCAAACAAACAAACAAACCAAATCTGCTACCAAAAGGTGCCGATGATTAGATAATTGGTATCACAAAGTGAGGTAGTTTGAACAGGGACTAAGAAAAAAAAATGAATTGGAGAGTGCTTGGGTTTACATCGCATTTGAATGTTCAAATGGGACTTAAGTATGAGACCTTTAGTAATTTCTTAACCTCTCTATGCTTCAGTTTCTCCATCTGTAAACTGGGACTAATAAGTGTCCACCACATAGTAGTGCAAGAATTAAATTTACTGCATAGGATTAATTTAGAATAGTACCTGGTGTTAGTGTTTAATAAAGAGTAACTGTTATAATTATTATTAATGTTTTCAATATGATCAAAATATGGTCTCTATAGAGATATTTCTCTGGCTAGTTTCTGGCATTTCTCCATGGAATGGAAATTATCTGTTATTTCTAACCCTAGATTATATCCAAGCACAACTGGATCCCTCTAAAGTTCAGAGTACAGATGATGAGGTCTGTTTCCCAAATTCCAGAATTCCTATCTGTTCATCCCTCCTAAGATTAACATTGATAATAATAGCAGCCTTTTAAGAGTGATTATTTTCCACTTTCTAAGATGCAGCATCACCCCATGACTTCCATTAAACAACCATATGAGAATATTCAAGTAACCTTCCAAAATTATAAACACAAAATCCATCTCCAAATATTTTTTTACAAGGGTTGCAAAGTTTACAAAGCAGCCACATATTCAATGCTCCTTTGACTTGATCTTTACAACAGCCCGTGAGATAAATATCAGCATATATGTTTCACACATAATACCGAAAATCAAAAGCCCAAGACATAGAGAAAGACTTGGCATCACTATTATGAAACATATGAAATGAGGTCTTCTGTTCTTGAGCCCAGGTCTTACACACCCAAATGCAGAGGTGTTTTTTGCTTTTTTTTTTTTTTTTTTTTTTTTTTTTTTTGGTCTTTCTAAACTTTAGATTTTCTCATCATAAGATGTAAGTGCTCACAGTTACTTTGTGGGGAAAACAAGAAATGAGTGGGGTGATGCTATAATTTACCCGGATACAAGGTCACTCACAAAATATGAAACACTTTCTATATTGCTATGAGTTGTTTTGCAGAACCTTAAAAATCCATGCAAAACTCTATGAACTTTTCAGGAATAAAAACATCAAGGTGCTCACTGTTCTATTGGGAAACATACAGTTTTAACTTCAGTCTACTTTAAATGAAAATAGTGAAAAGAAATAAAAAAGATCATTAATTCCATTTTTTTTTTCTCTAATGTCTTGTTTGTGTTACATAGCTAGTGCCCAAAAACGTATGTTGTTCCTATTGGAACTCAGATGTTTGTAAACTTATTTCCATATCAACTATTGCTTTCTCATTGGGAATAATTAATTTTCACCACTTCACTTTTATACTTACATTATTTTCTCACAGTTTCTTCTTCAATCTCAAATTCTTTAATTAGGGATTTTACTTAAAAGAGAATGATAAAAAGAACAAAGAGATTTGATGTCTAAGCAAAGTACCTAACTAAAAAATATTCAAGTGAATTCTGTGTTTGTTATCTCAAAATAAAACTTCAAAGTAAATGATGGGAGATGTTTGGGCTCCTAACTTTCAAATATAAAAGCAAAAACAACAGAAAAAAGAAATGGTGAAAAGCCATGTAGATGCATGGTTATTTATAATTGCACATGTTATTGCCTACTGGATTCTTTCTAGCTTTTCATTTATTTTCTTTCTGGCTTTTTTTGGAGGGTAGAGGGAGACTATCAGTCCTTAAGAGTGGGACATTATGAATAATTTCAGTACATCGCTTAAATATATTACATAAAAAGGTTTTCTTAATCAAAGGATATGATTTTGTGGTACAATTTCTGACCCACAGTACAGGATCTGGCTCTTAATGCTTAAAGATATCTGGTTACCATGACTATAATTACCATAATTTTACACCTATTATTTTTTTCTGTAGAATTAATTTCCATAACTTATGACTTGAAACAAAAACATCAGCCTTGTTCCATAGTTTCCAAGAGCAAAATTATTATAAACTTCATAAATGCCAAATGTTATTATTATTTTTTTCTTCTTTGCTCTCTCTGAATCCTCCAAACTGGTTTCCTCTTGTTAAAATTCAAACAGCTGTGAAATGGCCAGGTGATTTCAAGATGAAAGTAAATGTGAAGTGACCTTCATCCATGCTGAACAAATAGAATATTATAAACATACTTTCCAGTTGAAATTACACAAAGCAAATTAAGAAATACCTAGGGCTATAATTTACTACAAAAATGTTTTTTAAATTTCTGACAGTTTCATTTAACTGACTAATTAAATTTGCTTGTAGGCATATTAGAGATGGAGCCTAATAACTGCACTATCAGTTGGGAAGAAAATGAAAATTACTTTTTTTGTGAGAAATATGTTTGTAATGGCCCAGGTCTCCTACTAAATATTTGACAAATATCTGTAAGTCGTTATGTCTAGTTGTATTAGATGATAATGCCAATTCTATTAAAAGGTGATTAAAAGAAAATCTCACAAGTAATAGCTTGGAACTGTAAATGTGCTGTTTCTAAAGAATCTGCCAAGGGGAGAATGTAGAATAAATTTCCGTAACATGAACAATATGCATAATTGCATATTTTATTTACTTATTTCATAGAAATCAATATATGAGGATGACCCATTTTCAATTCTTCATTTTGATTGTATGCTGCTTCTTCCCATGAATGACCAAGAGCAAATCACATCCCCAGGAGTCTGCATTTCCTGGATGCCAAACAGAGATTGTTGGGAGGACTTAGAAGTCAGTTTCCTAGTACAAGGTCTCATGTTGAGAAGGCTAATGGATCTTTGGATTTTTGGATTTGTCTCTAACGAAGCCAAAAATAGCAATTCTTTTCTAAGACATGTTGTAAGGCTGCAAGGAAAAACATTCAAATAAAGTTTTGCAAACAGTGTCTTCAGGTGAATCTTAAAATAAAATATCCTACAATCTTTTGTAATTATACCCCAGAATTGTGGATAATGGTCAAAACACTGATTTTCTCTTTTTATTCTCTTTAGAAACAATCCAGAATCTTGGCATGCAAAATATAAAACACCTGACAGTGTTTAATAATTATCTCCTTTCATTATGTGTAATTGTGTTATTCATTTCATGAAAATGACATTTAAAAGAAAAATGTGAAAGCTATAATTATATAATTATTTTGTCAAGTACCAATGCTCATATGTTACGTAAAAACCAGACTAGCTCAGAGTTTAAAATTTCAGTGAATATATGCAAAATTATCCATATTGATTTTAGTTCCTCTTACCTCCCATTAACCTGTAATCTCTTTGAAGCCATGAAGTGGTGTTTGCTCATCATGGAATGCCCTTGAGCCCCTAGTATAGGATCTGCAACATAGTAGTCATTCAATATGCATTTGGTGACTTGAGTTGATGGAAATGATTAAAATGAAATGAAATTAACAGGGTATGAAAATCAGCGAAGAGGCAATTTGAGAAGTTAAATCCTCTGTGGTCTTTACTATTCTAATAATTTTAGGTTTCCTCCATGATTACAAAGAAATCAGTGCTCAAATCTGTAGCAAATATGAGAATATATTTCTCCTAAAGCAAAATTTACACTATTATTGGTGTTAATAACCAAAGAAAACTGGGAGATTCTACACTTCTGATTTATTTTGCTGCACAGGAAATTTAAATTTATATGATACTTAGCCAGTCCTACCATCCCAATTTTATTTTTTACAAGCAGGTAGGAATAAAACCTTGACTTCAGACTGTAGTGTAACTGTAGTCTACATGAGACAGGCAGGCAGGCAAGCCCTGAAACTAGGGCTCAGCCCAGGACGGTGCTCAGGACAAAATTCAAGAGCAAGCCGGTGCTGTTAGACAATAATCTTTAATTTAATGGAATCTGCTCCTTACAGAGCAGGGTTACTTGCTAGGCAATGCACCCAGAAGAAGAAGTTGTGGGCTGTGGGCTAGCTGTATTTATACTCATCTTTAATGCAAATTAAGAGGCAGGTTTTGCAGAAATCTCTAGAAAAGGGGCAGTAACTCCTAGGTCCTTACCATAGAAAGGGGCAGTAACTCCGGGTCATTGCCATGACATTTGTAAACTGTCACAGAGCTGGTCAGAGCATAATAAGCAATGAGGGCAACTAAAATGTTGTTTTCTATGTCATCTGCTGGTTCCAGCTGGTGTTTTCATTTCAACCTGTCCAACTGGGAAATAAGTCCTGATGATCTCTTACTTCGTACACTCCAAATTACACATTACATAGATATTTTAGATGGGTCATTTTTGCCTTATTTCCATGGTTACTATTCGCCAGCTAAAGACTACCAGAAACATATCTATAGTTACAGAGTTGGGTTTATTTAGCTTACTGCAATAAGAGTATTCGCCAGAGTAACCATGGGAAGTCTCAGTGAAGGGGAATTTGGAAGGTGTGTCTTACAGAATTTGTGTTCATTCTGGGGGATTTTAAGGCAAGCTTGCAGTGAGCGGAGATCACACTACTGCACTCCAGCCTGGGCGACAGAGGGAGACTCCATCTCAAACAAAAACAAAAACAACAACAAAAAAAATCATACGCACACTGGCCTTAATTTTAGGCATAGTGAAATTTTCCAAAATCAGTGGAACACTTCTATGATACCTAGTAGCAAACTATTTAGAACATTTTCTAGCTTAGAGAGTGGTATTGACTTGACATTTTGCTTTATATTTTTTGCCATTCCATTAAACTAGAATAAAAATAAGGGATTAACAGTCTCTGATCCCTCTGATCTATGAGTCTATTTTACTAGCTGAAAAGTTCAGTGGTCCAAGGAAACTTAAAGTAGAAGCATTGCATATCATGTTACTCCCAGATAATCAGTACTATAGCACAATAAATTGGGATGTTAAAGACCCAGATGAAGCAGACATTTAATTGTGAGGGCATCTTGCAAAGTAGTTTCCAGTCTTAGTCAAGTATCTTTATATGGCTCATTTCCCCTCTGAAGAGGAATATGGGTCTACTATTTAAAAAGATATAGAGTAAAGGCCTTAAACACGCACAACAGCAGCAAATAAAGGGGTAAATATTGACCATGTGCATGGAATTAACAACTTGAGAGAAAAATAGAGGCAGGAGAGTTTGCTTAGTGGCAGGAGAATCTTGCTGCAATATCTGGTTTTATCAACATAAAATTTTTAAGGAAGCCTCGGCCTAAAAATTATGAGTAGCTCTATAAACCACGATTCATTTTGGTTGTGAGTTATAGAAGTTTAAACTAAAAGAAGAGAAAAGTAGGGGGAAAGGAAATGAAGGAAGGAATTGATTCATGTTACTAGGATACTGGAGATTGACCTTTAAGCACAGTTGAGTCTAGGGTCCTAAGTAATATTCAATGTCAGATTCTTCCTATATATTAGTTTATTTTTCTTTTTTTATTTTTTTCTGGTTCTGCTTTACTCTGTATTGGCTTTAGCTTCAGGTAGGTTCATTACTCACAAAAATCCAGATCCTCCTCTGCAGCCCAAGAGCTTCTTCCTTTTAATTCAGTAACAGAGTAGATACTCTTGGTGCCCTGTCAACATCCCCTTGGCGCTAATTGTTCCCATCCATGCCAGTGACTTCTCATAACAATAATCTGCAGTCTCCCTGCTTGGGGACTTTCTGCGGGTGCAAGAGAGAGGGCACGCTGAAAGTCTGGAGGAGTGAACGCCCCCTGGAACAGCCCTCAACTTTAAGGGTTGTTCTTCATCGTCGTCCAGAAGTTCTCAATGAGGATGAACCCCAGAGCACTAACCTCCTTTCCTTGCCTGACTTCCCTGTTCCCCCGCCAATGTTCTTTTGGATCACCTCTTAAATTAACTACTTTCCCTCAAGTTTTTGTCTCAAGGTCTGCTCTTGTAGGACTCCAATCTAACATATGGAGTCCCAAAAGAAAGATGTTTTCCTTCTAGATATTAGAAAATATACTAAGTCTAGGGTACTCTGAGGACCAACTCCAAGTCACATGCATTCCTTTTTGCTAAGCAAAGAACCAATATGCATATTTCTTACATAAAGTAATATTTGTATATTATAATACATGTAGAGCAGGCAAAATGTAGTTTTACAAGAGTTGGGATATCTCATGAATTAAAAACCATTGTATGAGGCAAAGAATAGGAAACATCTACTTCTGGCTTCCAATAGTTATCAGCCAAATTACTACTGAGCTACCCAAACCCTCCACAATCGTTCAGAATAGCATTCTAAGTCTGAATAATCTACTATCAATTGTAACCTATTTTAAGCTATTAGTTTTTGTGCCTGTATCCTGATATTTAATTAAATCCCCTTTGGAAATTACCTTAAAAATAGAAAACAGTATATAATATAGGTTATAGACTATAGAAAATAAACCTTTCTGTTATGATTGATTATAAGACAAAAATGTGCTAGACCCTGATGAAAATAAGAAACAATGAACAAAATATGGTAAGTTGGGTGTATGAATTCTAGTGAATTTGAGAATAAGCTGTATTTAACAAAGTATTTTACACAGGCACAGCTCATTTTATTGCAGTTCAATTCATTACACTTCATGGATATTGTGTTTTGTACAAATTGAAGGTTTTTAGCAACCTTGCATTGGACAAGACTATTGGTGCCGTTTTCTAATAACATACTCACCTCGTGTCTCTGTATCAAATTTTAGTAATTCTCTTAATATTTCAAACTTTTTTAACTTCTATAATATTGGTTATGGTGATCTGTTTTCAGTGATCTTTAATATTACTATTGTAATTTGTTGGTTGAGGGTGCTCCATGAATTGTGTCCATGCCCATATAAGATGGCAAACTTAGTTGATAAGTGTTGTTTGTTCTGACTGGTCAACCAGCTGGCCATTTCCCATCTCTCTCCTTGTCCTCAGCCCTTTCTAGTCTCTGAGACACAACAATATTAAAATTAGGCCAATTAATAACCCAACAATGACCTCTTAGTATTCAAGTGAAAAGAAGAGTCACATGTCTCTTCCTTTAACTCAGAAACTCAAAATAATTAAGGTTAGTGAGCTAGGGATGAAGAAAGCTGAGATAAACTGAAAGCTAGGCCTCTTGTTTTTTGAGCCAGAAAACAAGTTGTGAATGTAAAGGAAAAGCTTTTGAAGAAAATTAAAAGTGCCACTCCAGGGAACACACAACTGATAAGAAAGCAAAACAATCTTATTGTCGATATGGAGAAAGTTTCAGTGGTATGGATATATGATCAAACCAGCCACGACATTTCCTTAAGCTAAGGTCTAATCCAGAGTAAGGCCCTAACTGTCTTCAATTCTATGAAGGCTGAGAGATGAAGAAGCTGGAGAAAAATAAAATTTGAAGCTAGCAGAGGTTAGTTCATGAGGTTTAAGGAAAGAAGTTATTTCCATAACATAAAAGTACAAGGTGAAGCAGCAGGTGTTTACGGATAGGCTGCAGCAAGTTATTCCAAAGATCTAGCTGAGATTATTCATAAGGGTGGCTATACTACAGAAAAGATTTTCAATGTAGTTAAAACGGCTTTCTATTAGAAGAAGATGCCATCTAAGACTTTCACAGTTAGAGAAAAGTTAATGCCTGGCTTCAAAGTTTCAAGGAATAGATTGACTCTCTGTTAGGGGGTAATGAAGTGGTGATTTTAAGTTGAAGTCAATGTAATTCAACATTCTGAAAATTCTAAAGCCCTTAGAATTATGTTAAACCTACTCTGCCATGCTCTATACCTGGAAGAACAAGACTTAGAGAACAGCACATATATTTACAGTTTGGTTTACTGAGTATTTTAAGCCCACTGTTGAGACTTACTGCATTGAGAAAGATATGCCTTTCAAAATATTACTGCTCATTGACAATGTACCTGGTCACCAAATAGCTCTGATGGAGATGTACAAGGAGATTAATGTTTTTTTCTTGTGTGCTAACAAAGAACTCATTCTGTATCCCATGGATTAAGAAGTAATTTTGACATTCAAGTCTTATTATTTAAGAAAGACATTTCATAAGGCTATAGCTGCCATACATAAAAATTCCACTGATGGACCTGGGCAAAGTAAATTGAAAAACCATTTGGAAAGGATTCACCATTAGATGCCATTAAGAGCATTTGTGATTTATGGGAAGGAGTGAAAATATCAACTTTAATGGGAGTTTGAAGACATTCCAACCCTATTGATGACTTTGAGACATTCAAAACTTCAGTGGAGGAAGAAACTGCAGGTTACAGTGGTGGAAATAACAAACAAAATAGAATTAGAGGTGGAGCCTGAAGATGTCACAGAGTTGCTGCAATCTCATAATAAAACTTGGACACAAGAGAAGTTACTTCTCACGGATGAACAAAGAAGGTGGTTTCTTGGATGGAATCTACTCCTGGTGAAGATGCTGTAAACATTGTTGAAATTATTATATAAACTTAGTTGATAAAGCAGTGGCAGAGTTTGAGAGGATAGACTCCAATTTTGAAAGAGGTTCCACTACAGAAAAAATGCTATCAAAATAAATATTTTCTGAAAGGAAGAGTCAATTGATACAGCAAACTTCATTACTCTCTTATTTTAAGAAAATTTCACAGCCACCCAGCCTTCAGCAATCACCACCCTGATCAGTCAGCAGCCGTCAACATTGTGGACAGGACCTTCCATGAGCAAAAACATGATGACTCTCTGCAATCTTATGTAATCAATAGCATTTTTTTGGCCATAATGTATTTTTAATTAAGATATACACCTTGATATCTAGACAACGCTTTTCGTACTTAATAGACTATAGTATAGTGTAAACATAACTTTTATATATATACTGCGAAATCAAAAATTGGTTTGAATCCATTTATTGCTATATTTGCTTTATTGCAGTGGTCTGGAACTGAACCTGCAATATCTCTGACATATGCCTGTATCAGCTCCAGTGTAAAACACTGTAAATATCTATGCAAATTGTGGCCTTTAATAAAAATAGGAGGGATGTTTTCTTTTATTTTATTTTCTTTTTTTTTTTAGTCAAATCTCCACTATAACCCTACATTCTTTCAAAGAGGCCTTGTCTCTACTGAAAGCCTTCTTAACCCTGGATTAGACCCATCTGTAGGGTTTATTCTGGAGTCAGATGCAGGAGTGGTAAGGCACATTTATCACGATCATTTCTATGTTGAAGAATTTACTTGCTGACTGGAGGGGATAAAGAGTGAGGTAACTTTTCAAAGTCATATATATATCAGAAAAAAATAAGCTACACAATATGAAAATCAACCCTAGGGACAGAAAATGTCCATAAGTGAGCAATTAGCATTATGATCCTAAGTAGAAAATTCATTATTAATCATATCAATTCATTTGCTAGGTACTGAAGCAGTGAGAAGTCATGGATCACTAGATATCACGGCGGGAGCTAAGTAAATTCAAGCTCACCTCTGAAAGTGTGGAAACAATTTTGTTACAGAGTTCATGGGAAGATACAAGCAAAGCAATTCATATTCAGTTAGATAAAGAATTGACTGTCCTAACACTAATTGTGCTAACTACAAAGGGTCTCTCCAACTCACCAAGGTAGACAGATGAAGTTCTGCATAATAACATGTGCATGTGCCTCACATCTACTATGACATGGCTTCACAGGTACAGACTACTGAACAGGTTACATATTAAGCAGAGTTAAAGAGGTATCATTACATTACTTATAATACAAAACAAACAGTATAAACAAAAACCCCTCAGCATTAGGAGGAAAAGTATATTTCATTTGGTTATCACAGAATAGGCAGCATCCCTCTGACTGAACTTCAAAATAACTAAAAGGGGAAGTGCCAAATAATCTTAGGATAGTGAAAGAAAATGGAAATTATACAAAAGATAGCATATTGAATTTATGTGTCCTTCTTTACCTTTTCTTCATTCATAGTAACATTTTCATGGCCCTACACATATTCTGCTGTTTCAATTTTGCAACATTTCATGTGTTACTGTCATTTAGGGATGAGAGAACCTGTTGACATTCAGCTTGACGGGTTTTGGCAATGAAGACATCAAAATCTGGGAATGTTAGATACTTGAAAAAAGATTGACAGTATTTTCTTACTGAATTAAAACAAAACAAAATAAAACAAACATTTTTAATACATGAATGATAAATGATTATTCTCCCACAGGCCTGCAGGAAGATTAGGTAAGATCCCAGGACAGATGTGATCAAAATGCAGTCTTGAGGAATGTCAAATGGTTTGTTGATTTTACAAATGTGCACTTGGTAATTGCTTGAGTGGACATAAAGTCTACTGCAAAAGATGAGAGGAACAGGTCAAAGGATGAGAAAAAGAATGATAGAGAATGTCAGCAGTGTATAAAGTACACTCACCTTCACTCCTCTAAAAAGCTGAGAAAAGCACAGCTATCATACCCTGTAAGGAGGATGGAAAGGTGCCCTGGAAAGAAAACACCCAGGGTGTGACATTGGGCAAGTAGTATTACTTGGCTTATCCTCATCTCTGAAATCAGAGAGTTGGATAAGGAAGTCTTTGAAGCTCCTTTCAACCCTAATATTCTTTTACAGCGTGACCTTCCATAAACAGAATTCCTATTTTTTATGTGCTACAGGGAAATTAAAAGAAAATGAATATAGTTTATCGAGCTATTCAGTCAAATGAATCATCTGCTCAAATTCATTTTGGAAAAATGTATGTAACATTTAGAAAGTCAACAAATCATCTGAAGACATGATAGTACCTTAGCTCTTCTTTAGGGTAGTTTTAAAGAGGAACAAATGTGGATGTGATCAAACATGACATCACTCTGCTATGGAATGCCTCCTAACCTCCCCTCCAACAGTGCTGAACTTCAGAGGCATCTAGAGAGGGAGAAGGCACTGTATTCCTGGTGTTAGAGGTGGTAGGAAAACCGAGACATATAATGCCAGGGTTTTGTTTAAGCTTTGGCATGGATTTGAAATGTGGTCTAAAGTAATTTAATAATCTCTTTATTTTAATTATTTTTCACAAGCGAAATTTGCTTCATATCTGCTCCTGTCTTTCACAGACATATGTTAAGGAAATTGTGAAGACAATCTGTGGAAGGCCTTGAGCTGCTCCAAAGAAGTGGCATACAAGCATAGTGCTGTTTTTAATTACCATTATAGTGCTATTTATTCTTACTGGGTGACTCCATTTGACTTATAAACTTGGCATTACAGCAGTAAAACAAATGTACTTTTCCTTGGTAAAGCATTTCATGTCTTCTTAGGAAGGTAAGATTGCCTACTGAACATTTTAGAAGATGCATTTTCATGTAATTTCTCAGTTATTTAAGCTGAAGGAGTTGTTTAAATTTGTTTTCTGATTTTCTTTATTTCTGATATTTGAACCTCATTTCAATTAAATCTTATTAATCAGCACCATGCATTACTCTTATCTGTAGGTTTCAAACAATAAAAGTGGTAAAAGAAAAATATCGTCAGTAAAAGATTGTGTATGCATAATTCAAATGTCAACTGTTGTTTAATACATGTGTCAGTTAATAAACATTAATGATGCTACAGATTATTATATTATTTGCACAATTAAATCATTGCTCTAAATTTTTCAATTCACAGAACATTAGAACATTTTGAGGAAAAAAAACTATAAACATTTTATTTTATACCCAAAGGACTTGTTTGAAGCTTAAATTTTGTGACTGTGTTTATGAAGTCAGTTGGCAATAACAAGAATAGTAGCTTCTTATTTGCCAGGAACTCTTTTAAAAGAGGACTTCCTATTATTATTTTTCCAGGCAGTTGTGTTAACTCACTTAATCTTTATAAAAATTATTGATTCAAGTATTATTGTTATTTCATTTAAAATTTAGAAAACTAAGTCACAGAAAAGTTGAGGTGTAACTAGTTTGAGCCTAACAGCTAGTTAAGGTACAATTGGGATTTGAATGCCAGCAGTCTGGTTCCAGAGTCCACATATTGATCATAATTTTGTAAAGGTTCCTATCCTAAGGGAAGAAGAAATTTTCCACTGATATTCTGGGGACTCTGTTAGTGTAGATATATGGATATATATTGTTATCTACTAAGATTTGTTCACATAGTGTTAAATAACAAATTATGATGAGGAATTGGAACACAGCATTTGGGTGAGACCTGGAAGACACAGTTTTAGTTCTGACACCTCTATTTACTTAATGCTTCATCTAGAACAAGTTATTTAATATGCCTGGATCATGATTCCTCACTGGCAAAATAAAACTTTTAGGATGCAAAATCAATAAAGCTTTTTCTAAATTATTAAACGCAGATTCCATAATTATAATGTGCTTAGTTTTGTTTAAAAATAAGTGATATGAACATTTTCAGTTTTGTGGGCAAATAAATGTTATTGCTATAAACACACAGAAAAAAAATGTTCAATGTCATTCCATTGACGTGATCTGGATCTTTGGTAAGGACCAGCATGATTCTTAAGAAAATAAAATGATAAAAAATCAGAATAACAATCACAAGAGGACATATAGAAGCAATAAGAAAAACAAAATGGGTCATAGGTTTACATTTTGAGTTCAGTACACTTTTGACTGAAAAAAAGGAAAATGCCTTCATAGAAAGAATATAAAATGCCATGACAAGGACATGACAAATACACAAACCATGTTAAAGCTAAGATTTAATTACAACAAGGAAAGGGCTTTTTCCTGACTTGCTGAACATAGAAGCATTTGGGAGTGACATATAAATGTTACAATAAATTAATTAATAGGCTTGGGCACATAGCATACTTCAAGTTTCAAACAGGCAAGGCCACAGCTAAGGACAAAAGTTCCTAAAGATTCTCATACTCTGGGTCATCTGTGTTGGAAGAATACTGTAAGCATCAAATTCCAAGTAGCAACACAATGTAGGAATTATTAGACATTAGAGGCACTATAAATATTCAAGATTCATATTTTTCTGTAGTATTATCTGTAAACAAGAGAAAGTGGGAATATGTAAGTGAACGAGAAAACGAAGTCAAGCATGTTTGCAGCAATGAAATTTTGGTAGAAATAGAGTCAGGCGCTCTAAGGTTTTGTAATGGCATCCCTGTGATAATGATCAACAAGCATTAAGGGAGCATCCTCCTGGGACTCACTGTGCTCTGGCATATCTTCCTCTGTCATTAATTAGAAGCACATCATCTCATATGTGCAGAAAGAAAAAAGGTTAATAGAGTCCCCAGGCATACATGAGTATTAGACTTTGGTTTAGACACATTATGCTAATAAAGTTATCAAAGAATTCAAGATTTTCCAGTGACACCATTGCATCTGTAGGACAAAATCCTTGAATACACACAGTCTCAAAAAATTGTCTGAATGTCATGTTCTGTGAGGCATGATAGGCAAATGACATTGCCTTTAAACATCTCAAAACACTCTCAGACTTTATGAACTGGGAGACAACCAAACAAAATAGATAACAGTATCCCCATTTTTCATGAGAACAAACTAAGGTTCAAATAAACTGAAAATTATACAATGCCATTTAACTCTACAGTATAGTTAGGATTTTAATCAAAGTATTATTCTTAAATTTAAATATTTTTCTATCCCACTACGATAGTGACTAGCAATCAATGAAGCCTATACAACTCCTTGATGGTATAAAAACATTCTGAGGGGCAGGTCCAGTAAAATAATTTTTAACCTATGACTCATTAGAAAACAAAATAACTGCAGATGTGGTAATAAAACAACTCTCTAGATTGTATAGAATTGCCTTTTAATATAAAACATCTGACTCAAAATTAAATTTTAGAAAACATCTTAAAGAATAAATGTCTATTATCAAAATGTTTAACTTTCAACCAGATGTATTATGATATATTACAACGGTATTGTTAGCTCTGTAACAGTACATTACCACTACATTGTTGCTTTGGTTAAAATAGATTTTGTCCTAGGAAAAACTTCCAGACTTGTTAAAGAATGATTCATTTTAATTGATATCTTTATTTCTCCTTTGCTGTAGGCCATATGTTACAACAGAAAGAGTTTTGATTTGAAACAAAGAGATCTGGAATTGAATTTCTATGTATCTGCTTACCATCTGCAGGATATTAATCAAGCTACTGTGATGGAGCTTTCTAATGGTCAATCAACAATTTCACAGACTTTCTTTATCCCTACCTATTGCCAGATTCCTCTGAACTCTGTTCACCTGCCAAGATTTCCTATCATCTTCTTTGATCCATCACCAATTTTCTCCTCTGGACCTGTGGGTGTACATAATCCTGAGTTATGGCCATTCCCAGTCAGATTGATGCCAATGAAGCCTCAACTGACAGTGCTGCAGGCTTTGAAATTCTGGACCCTGATTATTCATCTGGGTACCCTGACCATTATTCTGCCAATACTCTTTGCCAAACTCAGACATCATATCTCTTCCAGGCCCCTATTCTTACTCCTGTTTTCCCACTCACTCTTTCTCTTAGTGAACATGGAGTTTGGACTCGTGTTTCATTGGGGCTCTTGTCTGTGGATCTTGGAATCGCCTCTGCTGCTCTATTTATTTCATTATGATCAGGCAATGTCTTAGAAACATATTTTTAAAACCCTTAATAATTTTTGATAAGGAGATCTATACAGACTCTTTGAAATTTTCAAAATTGTGTTTAAAGGAAACAAATATTTATACATGTCTCACTGAACAAAATGTAAGTTTAAGCAGCATATGAATGCATGTAATTTGTCATATGTAACATGGCTGCTATCTCTCTTACAAATGTCATTGCATCTCTTCTGTATATTCTGTTTGTCTTTGTAGGTGTGTTTCATAGTTCCCCTCTTTGTGCCTTGCCCTAGGATGCTGAATTCTATGACTTCATCAATAGGCTACCTGGCTCTCTGGATTTTAGTATAGTTTGAAAAATGGAAGTCTTCACTTGCAGGAAATCAAAGAAGAATAAAGAGAGACTGAGGTAGCTATACCCCAATCCTCAAATGCAGAAGGTCGACAGAGGCTGCATTCCTCTAGTTGGAAAGACCATTCCTTGTAAAAGCTCTCACTAGATCATAAAAACATTCCATCTCCTTTCCCCTCCTGGCCTTTGCAAGCCCCTTGTTAGCTTCCTTGGTCATACCCACGCTTTTGTACATAGTTAAATTCTACTCAACTACTCCTTTGGAATGTGCCATCATTTCTTATGGGATCCTGACTGAGACAGTCTCTCTGCACCAAGTTTAACTGAGCAATGTTACCAAGTGCTCAGCCTCATTTTTGGAAATATGTGGTCCCTGTACATAAATGGAAGAGGAAACTGGTAGACATAGTTTATGATTCTTCAGTCAGCATTTTAAAGTGCAATTTCTAGCTTGCTTAAGATAGCTATAATCCATAGATACACAAAGATATGTAAGAGTAGTCAAATGTAATAGAATGTTTTATATACTTTAATAATGTTTAATACTTAATTCTGTAAAATAAAAAGATATTCAATGTGAAAGAATATGTGCAACATATTTTACCTTCACTATTCAACTTCTTTTATACATAAGTTAAAAAAAGTCTTTTCCAATAAGTATTGGAAATTCCTTGCTCAAAATTAGGTCTGTAATTACGATCTTGGGAGTGTAATGATTTTACATTCTCCCTTTCCTTCTAGCTCTTTTTGAAACTGCATCATTAATTGTCATTTGTACGTCTTCTTTTTTTATTCTTGTATAACTGATGAATAGCACATGGAAATTCTGAAAAATCAGGTGAGCAGTCACAGCGACTTTCAGAGGAGACATTCTAGTTCTTGCTTGATAATCTGCCAGAGAGGACTTGCTTTTTTTAGAAAACTGCAGTAATCATTTAGATAATATTTTCTATCATCTAACCCAAAATTTTAGCTTTAGAGATACTTATATTTTTTTCATTATACTACTTATAAGACTAATCTGTAACATTTTCTTTAGTAATTATGTGACATCAAGGTTTTCTAGCTTTCTTAAAGTCAGTAGACTTCCCAGTCATGTTTCAAGACATTGTTGGATGACTGTTGTAACAAAGGCTGATGACTGTCTTCTGAACCTGGCCTTTTCTTCCTGAACATACCACCAGTTTACATTTCCTAGGTTCTTTTGATCAGTTATGGTAATTTGACAGGTTTCCACCTCACTCTGAGGGTAAGTCTCATTCTTAAACTTGGCCTAAGAAAACCTCAAATCATGCAATCATGTTCTGTCCTTTTATTGACTGGAGTTTATAGAGATAACCATCAGACTTACCATGAAATTTGTGTGAATAACAGTAGAGTGGTTATCAGCATTGGTTGCTGAATAACTTCATAGAACAGAACACTCTCCTGTCTGCACAGAATTTGTCTTTTACTGAAACTGAAGAAGAAATATACTTCTGTTTTGTTTAAATGAATGTACATTTTTGGTCTATTTGTTGCAAAGGTTAGCCTACCTTGACTAACAAAAATTAAACGAACAAATTAATTATTTCTCATTGATTTTAAAAATCATTTTATTATTGGTGTAGTGTGTTTACTTGACACTGTATTCTTTTATAAATACTATATTTTTCTTTCCTGTTTCAAAGAAGTATTCAAAAAATAAGCCTGTTTTACAAGCACATTTAATAACTAAAGAGGGATCAATAAGTTTCATGAATTTTGCTAGGCTCTTGGAGTGATCAAAGACTCTTGTCTCATAGATTTTGTTGATTGGTGGAGAAGACAGACATTAATCAAATAGTAACATAAATAAATGCATATTTACAAATGGAGATAACTGATTTAAAATAAAATGTAATATGAGGCACCATAAATGAAACTGGCTTACTCTAGGGGAAGAATGATTATTTAATAAAATGATGTTCAAGTTGAAATCAATAACAAGAGTAGGATTAAACTGGAGAAACAAAAGTGTAGACCGTGTCCCAAACAGTGGAAACACTATGCAAAGACCCTGTGGATTAAGGCATCACAGCAATGCAAGGACTTAGTTGAAGGCCATTGTGCCTGGGAAAGAGCCATCCCTAAGGTATAAGATAGAGCCAAAAAAATGCTGAGAACCAGCATTTTTTTTTTTCATTATTGAACACTCCCTCCTTGTAGTTACTTCCTCTTCTATTGGAAATATTAGTGTCACACTCCCTTCATTCATCTTTAATATCATGTCAGGTTCTATTTTCTAAATGTTGCCACAGCAGTAATTCCAGTCTAATTTGCTCTTCCAGAACCTTGCCACTACCCCATCTAGAGCTGAAGTCTGTTTCCTCTTTCCTTGAAAGGAGGTAAATGTTAAGGTTATCCCAACATGTAGTATATAACAAGTGATGTCACTTGACTTCCAAGAATAGTTCATCAAAGGGAATACAGCTACCTGGCTTTCTCTTTTGAGATGATCACCCTTGTGATCAACCATTGTGATATGAAAAAGTTCACGTCACATGGAAAGGCCACATAGACGTGTTCCACTCAAAAACCTGTGCTGAGGTTTCAGCCAGCAGACATCATTAACCATCACATTTATGAGGGAGCAAGCGAATAAATTTCAGTCTCTGGTTTTCTTGTTGCTCCAGCTGATCTTGAGTGAAACAAAGACAATCTATCCCCACAGAATCCTGTCTAAATTGCAGATTTATAAGCACAGTAAAAGTCATTCATTTATTCCCCTAGGTTTGGGGGTAACCAGAACAAGCACCATGATTCCTTCCCATTTGTCTTTGTTTAGTAGTTTTCTTTAGCATAATATTGTAGTAAAGTATGTTTCTTTTTTCCAAATTAGGTTTCCTTGCTTCAAATCATCACTCTATTATTTTTTAACTACGTAAAAAGAGTACAAGTTATTGTATCTCATTTTCTTCATCTGTAAAATGGTGAAAATGATGGTACTTACCCCATGGTATTATTGTAAATACTAAATAAATGTTTCATCTAAAATATTTATTACAATACCTAGCACGTAATAAGTACTCAACAGATATGTTGATTTTAGTTTAACTTAGAAATTTTGACATTTTCTAGCATTCCCTCCATGATTGTCTTCTATTATCTTCTTTGATGTGTTCTTTTGAGTATTCTTAATGATTCCTGTTGTTTCAACTGTCACATTTTTCCAAACGACATTTTGTTTCCTCTTTCTTAATTAGGATTTTAGGCTATAGTAAAACTAATGGCATAGAATAATTTTGAGAGTTGTCTCATATGTTTCAATATTTACTTCTTCCTTTTTAGCATATATGATTACTGTAGTGTGATAATAAGAAATCAGTATGTCTGGGGATGTCAAGTGAAAAGTATGAGAGTCATCTTACAGTTATATGACTTCTTGGTAAAATGAGGACCCAACTGCCCGGCCCCACCAAAACAAACAAATCAAAAATCTGAAGTTGTAAGGGAATGAGACTGTAGTTTGAGAAAAAATAAATTTTGATAAATTTTTTTAAGAAAAGAGAAGATCCCCTTCCAAATTAAGTAAAATTTGGGGAGGTAAAAGAAAAAAAAACAAACAAACTCTACATAGAATGATTTGAAAAGTCATGTTAAGCTTTGTTTGTTTTTAATCTCTCAATGATTGTGAAATTGGCTTCTGGTTTTATCTACTAATCTACTTGAAGTGTGTGCCTAAAAGGAAGTACATACTTCTTATAAAGAATTAGAAAATGTAACTTTTAAAATGCATAACTGGTTCTTAATATTAGTGAGTGATCTCAGTGGGAGTAATCCACGCTAGTGATCATGAGTGACGTGGCAGAGTTGGCTTATAGGGAGTGATTATTAATAGCAATGAATCTCCCCAAAATGTAATCCCAGCTACTCAGGAGACTGAGGCACGATAATTGCTTAAACCCAGGAGGTGGATTGCTTGAACCCGGGAGGTGAAGACTGCAGTGAGCTGAGATCCCACCACTGTATTCCTGCCTGGGCGACAGAGCCAGACTCCACTCCCCCCAATACCCCCCAAAAAAATTATGTCTGTGAAATTCCTCATACTTTATCTTGTCAAATGTAGTCTTGTGCATCACTTTCTGGTTCAAGGCTAACAATCCTAATATTATAGAACACTTACTTTGTATTTAATTCTTTAATATTATAGAACATTTGCAGTACTCTAAGCTATTTAGCTGATATAACTTAATTAATTATGAAAACAACATATTGGTACTGTTATAATCTCAACTTTTAATGGAACAACATGCATAGAAAGGTTAAAAATCCTGTTTAGGTACTTATGTTGGAGATTGGGATTTGAGTGCCTACTAACTGGCTCTAGACCCTGCTTGTCATCATTCTGACATTTAATGGGCCACTGGGGTCTGCATTATAAGCTCCAATCTCTTAAGAATGACAATTAGGATCCAAGTCCTTATTACCTACCTATATCTCCCTCTCACCTTCTCCACACTAACTAGGCTCCAACTAACCTAGAAGAGTGACCATTTTACAAGCCTACTCTGGATTTTTCTATCCCATTATTTTTTGTCAAATTCAAAGTGTATATGATATGCTTTTATGCTTCTTTTTAGATTGTCAAAATCCTAACAGTTAACCTCAGCTAAGTTGTGTTTTCTCCATGTATACTTACCTGATCTAGCCTATTTATGAAGCAGAGAGGAAATCTCTCTCTTTCCTCTAACCTCTCATATATTATATTTTTTCCATAGGTTACACACTAAGCTTCCTAAAAGCAGAAATTACTGTCTTCTTTACTTGTGTCCCCAAAATGACTGGTATAAAGCCTTACAAAAAACATAAGTTTTAAAAATATAAAACTACTAGAAGAAAACATAGAGGAAAAGCTCCACAACATTGATCTGGGCAATGACTTATTGGATAGGACTCCAAAAGCACAGGCAAAAAAAAACAAAAATAAACAAATGGGATTGCATCAAGCTGAAAAGCTTCTTCACAGCAGAGAAAACAAGTAACAGAGTAAAGAGACAGCTATAGGCTGAGTAAAGATATTTGCAAACCGTACATCTAATAAGGGTCTTGTATCCATAATATACAAAAGGAACTCAAATAGTTCAATAGCAAGAAAACAACCCAAGTGAAAAATGAACAAAGGATTGAACAGATGTTTCTGAAGAGATATAAATGACTAATAGATAAATGAAAAAATTCTCAGCGTCTCGAATCATCAGAGAAATGCAAAATAAAGCCACAGTGAGATATCACCTCATACCTGACAGATTAGCTATTATCAAAAAAAGAATGATAACAAGTGTTGGTAAGAACGTGGAAAAAATGAAACCCTTGTATACTGTTGGTGGGAATATAAATTAGTACAACCATTTTGGAAAATAGTACGGGAGTTTCGCAAAAAAACTAAAAAAAAAAATCATATGATCTAGCAATTCCACTTCTGGAGATATATACACACACACACACACACACACATATATACACATACATATATACATATATAAATTTCATATATATATGTGTGTACATATATATATATGAAATTTCACAGTAAAATTGAAATCAGTATGTTGAAGAGATATCCTCCCATGATCATTGCAGCATTATTCACAATAGCCAAGATGTGTAATCAACCTAAGTATCCATCAAAGGATAAAGAAAATGTGATATATCTACACAATAGAATACAGTGTTTAAAAAGAGGTGAATTCTGTCATTTGTGACAACATGGATGGAACTAGAGGACATTATATGCTAAGTAAAATAAGCCATGTACAGAAAGACAAATACTTTATGATCTCAATTATATGTGGAATCTAAATGAGCTTATTTCATAGAAACAGAGAGTAGGAAGGTAGTTAACCAAGATACAAGGAAAAGGGAAGGAACGGAAAAAAGAAGAAAATGATTAAAGCATATAAAGCTTCAGTTAGACTGGAAGGATAAGGTTTAGTGATTTATTGCACTGCGTGGTGGCCAAGTTAATAAGGTATTGTCTATTTCAAAATTGCTAAAGTAGATTTTTAATGTACTCACTACAAAAAAAAATGATAAAATACTGAGGTGAAAGATATGTTAATCAGTTTGATTGAATCTTCATATAATGTATACATAGACCAAAACATCACATTGTAGCTATAAATATATATGACTTTTGTCAGTTTAAAAAAGGACAAAACTATGCCTGTAATCCCAGCACTTTGGGAACCAAGGCGAGCGGATCATGAGGTCAGGAGATTGAGACCATCCTGGCTAACATAGTGAAACTCTGTCTCTACTAAAAATACAAAAAATTAGCCGGGTGTGGTGGCACACGCCTGGAGTCTCAGCTACTCAAGAGACTGAGGCAGGAGAATCGCTTGAAACCGGCAGGCACCACTGGACTCCAGCCTGGGTGACAGAGCAAGACTCTGCCTCCAAAAAAAAAAAAAAAAAAAAAAAAAAAAAAAAAAGGATAAAACTAAAATAAAATCAATACTCAAAACTCTTCCCAGATAAATTTAATTATGTCATTATCTTATACCTATCTAGAATATACAAACATTCTAAGCAATTACACAGAACCACTGTATATAGAAACCTGAAGAAAATATTTTACATTAACATTTTTTATATTTTCGGTATATATTATCCATGTGAAATACATAAAATAATTGACTTTTTAAATTAATTTATGTGGTAAAATATGAACAACAATAATTTCCAAATTATTCTAATATATCAAAGATGACTCAAAGGCCAGACTCAGATCGTTAGGAAACTGACAATTACAATGTTATCTGATTAATCTAAAGTGGTCTTAACATTCAGACGGGATAATCTAATCAGAAAGAAAAGATTATGTGTTTTGTGCCTTGAGTTGTTTTTCTTAATCTTTATAATTAACTTCATGCAACCAAATGCATTTTTTCAAAATAGAGATGTCACACTACATCCCTTAAAATAACATAATAAATGTTCATCTCCCTGTTAATACATTTGTGTTTTATGTACTCCATGCTGCAGACCAATACATCTCTGCAGTAATGTGTCAAGATAACCATGACATTTTTCTCACTTGGTATTTGAATTCTTCTGACAACATCTAATTCTGTGGAAGTACAGGATTTTCCTCAGTGGCCATCAGTCTTGTACTATTTTTTTTCTGATATATGAGGAATTTAATCAGACCATCCTAGTCAATTGGGTCATTTCTGTTTAATCTGTTAAATTCTCTCTCTCTCTCTCTCTCTCTCTCTCTCTCCCTTTCCCTCCCCTGACTCTTTCTCCCTCTCCTTTCATCCTCCCTTCTCTATCTCTATCTCAGAATTAATGAATGATTACAGTTAAAATGTTAATTCTTAATTAGAATAAGTTTTTTTGCTTTTCTGATTCAATATGTGGTGGTCAAGAAAGTTCCTAATTTAGCAGGTACCCAAACTGCTTACTGCTGTATTGACACAGAGCTATTTATACAAACATTTACAGAAACCAATTGCTTTAGCTTCAAGATAAACATTCCCAAGGGTGAGAAAATATTTCGTGGCTTGACCGTCCAAGAGTGGGAGTGTTTGATTATGTGCACTGTCAGCGAGTTGTATAAAACAGGTGGAATATACCAGGGAGTGCCTAAGTTTAACATTCTTACAAGAGGGATATTGACTGCATGAATTTTATCTAAAAAAGAATTACTCTTCTGCGTATAACCACACATTTCAATCACTTTGAACTATTACCCAACCACTTCAAGCAAGTTTAGTGTTCTTAGTGGAGCTTAATCAGACTTTTACTGAAAATATTTTTGTGTAAAATAATTAACCAAAGAATAGTTCTACAGTTCATTTTTCCCTTTTCTGGCATGTCTTGGAGATCTGACCTCTTTAGGAAGGCTTTTAGACAATGAGAAGCTATAATTTAATATCCTTGGCTTTAAGAGACACTAAAGAATACACTGCAAGCATAATTGCAGAACTTCTAAAAGATGGACAGTGCATACATTCCATGTGGGAGAAGACCTCCAGCTGCCGCATATTTGCAACTATTTCCTAAACCTCATCTTTCTTCAGCTTCTTCCTATTTTGATCCTGATCTAAGCCATCCTTCGTGGCTCTTAGCTTGGAGTTTGTGGTCACTGAGTTTTTTTTGTTTTTTTGTTTTTGAGATGGAGTCTCGCTCTGTCGCCCAGGCTGGAGTGCAGTGGCCGGATCTCAGCTCACTGCAAGCTCCGCCTCCCGGGTTTACGCCATTCTCCTGCCTCAGCCTCCCGAGTAGCTGTGACTACAGGCGCCCACCACCTCGCCTGGCTAGATTTTGTATTTTTTAGTAGAGACGGGGTTTCACCGTGTTAGCCAGGATGGTCTCGATCTCCTGAGCTCGTGATCCGCCCGTCTCGGCCTCCCAAAGTGCTGGGATTACAGGCTTCAGCCACCGCACCCGGCCAGTCACTGAGTTTTTAACTGGAGAATTTTAACCAATTGCAGTTACTCTTCCAAAGCTAAATTTGCTGTTTCAAAGGGGTTTTGTAATCTCTTGAGTTTTATATTTTGGCTGTAAACCCAATTGCTGATATTTAGGCATCAAAATGACTTTTTAAAAGTGTTTAAATAAGGATAAGGCTTATAATCAATAAATATGTTTAGTGGTACAGTGTTTTGGCTTATCTTTCTGGAAGGATATTTAAGGCAATTCTAACAATTGTCGAAAATATGTTATTTCTGCTTGAGGGCAAAAACATTGACTCAGACTTGTCTCATGTACCAACCAAAGAAAAAAAAAGGTTGATCTGTTTTAGTTTCTGAATGTGTAACGTTGATGTCATGCAAGTGAGTGTATTTGAGTGTGTGCATGCACACACACAAGTTAACAGTAGAGATTGTTAAATCCATAAATTAACTATATTTTTTTCTTTACATGTTGCAGACAAAATGATTTAAAAACACACCTTAGACATAGGAGGAGTAGCCCCCCCCATCCAAGTTTTAGTTACTGCAGTCAACCACAGTCTGAAAATTAGGTAAATATAGCACAATAAGATATTTCAGAGAGAAAAAGAAACATTCACATAACTTTTATTATAGTATATTATTATAATTTTCTATTTTATTATTAATTATGGTTGTTAACCTCATTTTGTGCCCAGTTTATAAATTAAACTTTATCATAGGTATGTGTGTATAGGGAAAAGCATAGTATAGATACTGCAGGACAGGCAAGGCCCCAAATTGGAGCTTGACCCAGGAGGGTTCTTGGCTTTGCCAAGGAAAGGATTCAAGGGTGAGCCAATGGTGTTAGACAGGGATTTTTTATTGAACAATACTGCTCCTTGCAGAGTATGGCTAAATCATATGCCGTGGGTGCAGACCTGGTAATGTATTCCTACTCATGTAAACCCATTTTCAATTACATGCAAATTAAGGGGTGAGTCAAAGCAAATTAAGGGGTGGGTTATTTAGAACTTTCTGGGAAAAAGGTGATAACTTCTGGGCCATTGCCATAGAAAGTGGTAGTGACTTCTGGGTTATTGCCCTGGCATTTGTAAACTGTCATGATGCAGAAGGAAGTGTCTTATGCTACTGAGAAATAAGGGCAGTGTATTAGTCAATGTATTAGTCTCCAGAGGGACAGGACTAACAGGATAGATGTATATAGAAGGGGAGTTTATTAAGGAGTATTGACTCATATGATCATAAGGTGAAGTCCCACAGTAGGCCATCTGCAAGCTGAGGAGCAAAGAAGTCAGTCAGAGTCCCAAAACCTCAAAAGTAGAGAAGCCAACAATGCAACCTTCAGTCTGTGGCCAAAGGCCTGAGAGCCCCTGGAAAACTACTGATATAAGTCCAAGAGTCTAAAAGCTAATGAACCTGGAGTCTGATGTTTGAGAGTGGGAAGCATCCAGCACAGGAGAAACATGAAGGCTGGAAGATTCAACCAGTCTAGTCCTTCCACGTGTATCTGCCTTATTTTATCCAAGTTGCACTGGCAGTTGATTAGATGGTGCCACATAGACTGAGGGTAGGTCAGCGTCTCCCAGTCCACTGTTCAAATATTAGTCTCCTTTGGCAACACCCTCACAAACACACCCAGGAACAATACTTTGCATCCTTTAATCCAATCAAATTGACACTCCATATTAACCATCACAGGCAGCTAAAGATTCCTTTCTTCTGACATCTGCTGTTTCCCACCAGTTTCTTCACTTTATCCTGTCTGGATCAGATCCTGTTTTGTTCAGGAAGATCGTGACCAGAGAACAAGTCTGGCCAGTCTCCTACTTTATATGCATGGCATAAAACATTCACAGGAGGCTAGACATTCAATGGGAATTTCAGGAATTCACTGAGGGTCTTGGAACTCATCTGCCACAGAGAAAGGGAATTATTATACTAGGGGATCAATTTTGTACAAACATTAAAATAAATAGTACTTTGTAAATGTACTCTAAATTAGGTTTAGAAGCATCTATGAGAGTCCTTGATTAACTTCAGCACTGTTCCCACTCAATATAAATATGGCCTGTGGCTGTGTACATTGTATAGATCATTTGTGCTACTCAATAACAGCTGAAGAATATTAATCAGGGTAAAGTAAGAGATAGAAGGCTAAGGAAATTCAATATAAACATGTAACAGAGTGAACTTTCTAACCTCTCTCTGCTGTACAGAGTTAAAATTGGAATTGGCCAATTGGCCAACAAATATACAGGAAGGATTTACCAAAGGATTATCAGATTTCATAACAATCAGTGACAATGATAGGATCTTATTGTGAAATTGAGAACTGAGTTTAAATTAAGATGAAATGCCCTAGATTAGGCATTAGATAAAGCTGCCCATTATATTATTAATTTTAATTAGATTCTTTGACACTTTATGTTCTTTGATCTGAGCTAAGTAATTAAGCCCATTTTACTATCTAATTGGATTATACTGCATGTCTTGCTAAATCCAAAGATGAGAAAATGTGCAGACCCTATATATATACTTCTTTGTTTTTGATGTCCTATCTATAGAATAGTGCTCTGGGGATATAAGAATATAGTTTAAAATTTATTTGTTCTACTAAAATATAGAGTTGATCTTCCCACGGACATTGTAAAACATGATTTGTTACATCATTTATGTGATCTGTCCTGCTGAGTCCTTACTTTTCAAGTAGAGGTTTTTGGAATCTTGGAGAAAGAAATTTTCAAATGAAAAGAATTTGAATGATGTTAGTATGTAAAGACAGTCCCAGGGTTTCAGAAGGCAAAATGTAGCCCACTTAAAGAGGGAGAGGTCCCTAAGTCAAGATAAGGCCAGACTGATGGATTATGGCTATTGAGTAAGATGTTTAATTTGATGGTGCAGCTTAATCTTGAACTAATTGTCAGAATGATGAGAACTTTGAATTTTATGTTGAAGATGACTTTTGGGGTTGAAAATAAAGATAATAGCTAAATGTGAGCATTTATTACATTCAAGGCACTATGGTAAGCATTTTATATGAATAATTGCATTTAACCTTAACATCTACCCATTAGAGTAGATATTTTACTTAAGCACACTTTACAGAAAATGAAACCGAAGCTTAGAAAACTTACACTTGGCCCTGGTGATATATGTCCAATCTGAGCCTTGAACCAATGTCTGTATGATTCCAAATCTTATGTCACCTCCCTCTATAGTAATTCACCTCCCTCTATAGCAATTTTAAGTTAATTATGAGTATTGGGAACCTCTCTAAAATTTCATTTTCCTATCTGCAAAGTGGAGCCTAAAGTGTCTACAACTCAGTGATACTGTATATATTTGAATGATTCATATATTTTAATGATCAATGTGACATCAGAGAACACAATAGGCTGCCAATGGTTTTATTTTTTTTCCTTATATCACAGCTAAATGGAGTATTCATCTGCTTGAATCCAATAGCATTTATTCAATGCAGTGATAGCATCTGAACTGGTCTCTCTGCTTTCCTCTTACTCTTCTATTACTTATTTCCACCTATCAATCAACCAGAATGGTCCAGTTAAAATGCAAAGTAAGTGATGCCCAGTTCTCTGCCTAAAACCTGTAAAGGTTTCCCACTTCACACAAAGTATAGTTCAAGGTTTTCTCTATAGTTTACAAGGCTCCCTGTGATCTGATCACACAACTGGTTTGATTTTGTGTCATATAACACACCTCCTCCCCCAAAGTCAGTCAGTCAGACATGCCCCTTTGTTTTTTCCTAAACTGTGGGCAAGTGTTCTCGTTCTTGGGGCTTTTATACTTATGATTCCTTCTTTTTCTTATGTACATGTCTTGCTCCATCTCTTTATTCAAGTCTCACCTCAAACACCTTCTCTGAATGTGTTTCCTGACCATCCTACACAAAATAGGATGAAATAGCACACACACTCCACCAATACCACTCTCTCTTGTGTCTTTCTCCTGGCCTACTTGTGTTTTCTTTTTCTTTGTAGCAAATATTATGTTATTATTTATTTATTCACTTATGTATCTTTAATTTTTATAATTGCCTTACTTTTACTGAGACAGTTTTCATTAGAAGAAAAGATTCAGTTTTCTTTGTTCACTACAATATTCCAAGAACAGAAAAAGAATGCCTCATACATTGTATGAATTTAATTTACAAATTAATAAATGATCAATGAATGAATGAGTGAATTAGTAGGCATTCATTAATGACCATTATGCTAAAGATGCTGTTTTAGGCATTATAAATTCAGTTGACTTTTAAACACATATTTTCCAAGGACATTCTTCAGCCTTATTCTGTTATGACACAAAATCTTCTCTAAATTCTGAGCCATTCCACTTCTAATAAGGGGGTAAAAATACACCTAAGAAGAAGAACCTCTGATAGAGAAGCTCCAGGAACCACGAAGCTTAAGTAAATTATCTGGTTGTTCCTTATATAGTTATCCCCTATCTGCGGGTGATGACTGAAACCATCAACTGTACTGAACTGTATACATACTGTGTTTTTCTTATGTACACATACCTATGATACAGATTAATTTACAAATTAGGCAAGTAAAACATTAATAAAAACTAATAATTACGTTAATATATTTTAAGTAAAATAAAAGTTACTTAAACACAAGCACTCTGACACCAAAATAGCTGATACAATAACTGAGATAGCAACTAAGTGACTACCAGGCATGTCGTGTATACAGCAGGGATACATAGGACAAAGGGATCATTCACATCCCCAGTAGAACAGGTAAGACAGAGTGGGATTTTATCATGCTATTCAGAATGGGGCACTATTTTATTGAAATTAATAAAATATTTCTGGAATTTTTTATTTAATATTTGACCATGGTTGACAACAGGTAACTGAAACCATGAAAAGTAAAACCATGGATAACAGGGCCAACTGTGCTTGCATTTTCTGTAAGTTTCAGAGCCAGGCACATTCAGAGGTCCACTCTAGGCTAATTCCATTTTATATTCTGAGAGTAATCCTTTTAGTATCTAACATAACATATTAAATTAGTAAAATCAGTTTTAATGCTAACTTCTATCTGTCCTGATTTCCCTGTGTCTGAATCACCTGCAGAAGGATATCCAGCTTTCCCCCTATACATCCTATTGGCATTGCCACTCCCAACCCCTGTCAGCTGCTCCTGATGACTGTTTCTTTCACATGGACCTCTCTCTGGATGGTCCCCCTAATCCTTGCTGTTGGAACCTCTGCTTGCTGGTCCAGCCCTGTGATTTTGTATGGTATCCAGTTTCCATTTAGCCCTATTGCTCCACTTCTCTAGTTATGACATTTCTTTAAATCCAAATATTTCAGGTACATTTTAATTTAATAAACACAAATTATCATGAAGAAAACTACTGAGTAAAGCAATAAATCACTAAGTATATTTAATATTAATAGCCACATTATTTAACATCCACTGGTATTTACTCTCACTTCTGGCTAAGTGTGCATATTTAGCCAAGACATACATGAACTGTTTTAGCATTTTTACAGTGTTGCAGCATGCTGTGGTCAGTGTTCTGAGTGTGAGAAATGGGTTTTCAGTTAAATTCAAAACAGCAGCAAACAACTTTTCTGAATATCAGAAAATTCTACCATAGGTCACTACAATAGTCTTCCATTAATCTCTAATAAAACAATGGTGCAACGTACTTTATAAATCAAGTGGTTTAATATGTAAACTAAAACTTTCTCATAGGACATAATTCAAAGATTACATGAGTTTTCAAATGGTGAAGTGGAGTTGTTAAATTTTTTATTTAAAATATTGTTATTTCTCTGCCACATGTTACTATGAATAAAATAAGTGCTATAAATATAAACAACATAATTTCTTGTGATACATATTAAAGGCTATCTTTATGTCAAATGTGAGCAACATTTCTTTTGAGCTACATAGAAACATTCAAAATTAACTAAAATGTTTCTGGCATGGGAGGGAATCCCACTTAACTCATTACATAAAACTTACCCATCATTCCTAAAATAGAACACCGTGGCACGTACATTAGACATGACTCTTTGAGAGGGATGACTATGCCTTCAGACCAATAATCAGTAGAGCATCTTGAGTTTGGCTGGCTATTCAAACTTCTCTTCTGCCTCTTCTGCATTTCCCCTTTACATTGCTAACATTTAATACCTTGGGTTGGGTGAAATTCATGCATTTTTTGTGTTATAAAAATTCCACCCAATTGGTGAAAATAAAAAAAAACCCTTAAAGAGCCCAAATTTACATATACGTATATGATGTGGGTTTTTTTATTTTTGTGCAGAGATAACCAGTGAACAGGATAAAGGATGTTTCCTTTCTCCAGATCAATTTTAAACATTTTATTGAGATTTTAAATAGATTTAGACAATTGCTTTTGGGGGTATATAATACTATCCATTGTTTCATTATGTCCTTGCCATTTTGAGCATGAGGATAGCTAACAAAAAATTTCAGGTGGTCAAATCTATATCAGAATCTCAACAGGAATATTCAGTATTATTAAATAAGGCATTTCTCTTTTAAAAGGTGGAAGTTCATTCCCATCAAAGGAGTCATTTAAAAGCATCAGTGTGTCCATGCAAGCTTTTGCTGAATCTATGTTAATTAGATTAGCATTCTGTTAAAAATTAAGCTAGGAACTCTGAGCCTGTACTTTGGGGTTCTTTATTAGAAATAATAATTATGAACAATAATTATTTTGAGAGAAAGTAAAAATTTAACTGAATTGAATGTTTTCTTTAGAAGAAATGGCTTAATGCATTTTATGGAGATGTGTAAATCTATTAAAACCATGGTTTAAATTGCATTAAATTTATGATTGTTGTGTTTTGGACAGTGAGCATGCTCTTTAATGTAGGCAAGTTGTAAATGTGGCCAAGTGACAGCTGTTGCTTGGGAAATGATAGAAAGAATCTAAACAAACATATCTCCTACTCAAAAGAAAACTGCTTGAGAAAAAGAAAAATGTACTTCTTTAATAGAACAGTCAAAAGTAATCTCCTTCCTACCAGGAAAAATCTATTTTCATAATTATACAACTTGGTATTTTACCTCTTCCTTCTTACACCCAGAGAAAGGAAGGATATTATCTAAAGAAGCTCACACCACTGGAAAGGGGTTTTGCCCTAGACTGAGCAGAAATTTAGTCTGAAAATAAAATATCCAGAACTTGTAGGTGGGTGACAAAATAAGAATATCGGCAGAAATGTTTTATCCAGCAAACTAAGTCTTTTTTAACTAACTGTAAAATGTGAGTATAAAGAAATGTGACTGAAATAAAAAAAACAGTATGGAGGAGCACAAGTGACTACTCTCTCTTTTCAAAAATTCCCAGAGTCTATTGTCCCATTTCACAGGGTGACAATAATGCACAAAATATAATTATGCTTCCACTGCTCTAAAATATGTTAGCTCCAGCTCTGAGAGGAAATTACCAATGCTAGAGTAGGTTACAGTGGAAAGAGCTTGGGGTTTAAAGTTAGTCATGGAAGTTCTAATGCCAGTTCTACTTCTTACAAACTATACTATATCAAGCAACTAACATGAGCCTCACTTTTGAAAATTTCATGTTACAGTTGTGAGCATGACACATAAATAACACATAAAGCTCCTAATACCTGTTCAATGCTTATTTTGTACTTTCTTTTATCTTTTTTCCCCATCATGATTAAAACCCCACTTTGCTAAATATTTTAACTAATATAGTTGCTACCTTTTCCAATTTGTTTCTCACTAATTTGAATATCCCACTCTTACATGCAATCTATTCTCTAGTCAAACTTAAATCTTTAAATATGCCTCTCCTAGTGTATGATTGTTTTTATTTTTCATGTAATTTCTTTTGTTAAAATGCTACCCCCTAAACTTCAACTTAATCACAATTTTACCCATCCTTCACCATTCAAGCAACATATACAGTTCAAGGAATTTTCTACTTCCAATGAATGTAACTCCTTCCTCTATGCTTCCATATAACTAATTTCTATCCCTGGACATTGTTTCACATCACTGATCTCATTGATAGTATTTTTAAATTAAATTTGAGGACAGTTTATCTTGAAGTCTTCCACAGTAGATACCTCCAGTAAATATTCAAAAAAGATGATTTGGGTAACTGTCTGTGAAATAAGAACTACAAATCTGTTCTGGTTTCCATCAAAGATTTGCAATACAAACAGATTCTTAAATCACTCCACAGTGTGAAGAATTCAAATTTTTCTACTTAAATAGTTCAAGATAAATTAATTTGTGCTATATGCCATTTGTTAGAAAAGTACAATATAAAATAGTACAAAAAACTTTTGCTAAGCAAAACTTTTGCAACTTATTTATCCTTTGGGTCTTTTTATATAATGTTTACTACTTTCAAATAGAAAGAATTTCTCTCTCTCACCCTCCCCGTCCTGTTTGAAAAAATGTGCAAAAAATGTACTATATGTCCTTGATGCTGTTCATAACTTGACTGATAAAAGACTTGCAATTGGCATTTTGACAATTGGATTTAATTAAAATTATCAACTCTTGTATTATTATTATCTTCCTTAATTGCTGTTCAAATTTTAGATGCCACATGGAGGGTAATTATAAAACTTGATATTTTTCAATGCAGTCTTTTCCCAAGTCAGTCCTCATAAGCACATGTCAGTTGGTTCTGTTTCCTTTTGCAACTAAGAATATTTTATATCTGATTTTACTTTCTCACAGTCACTTATTTCTTGCTATCCTCTGTTGTTAACATGTGTGCTCTGACTTTGCTAGCAGGACTGATCTTGTTGATTTTCTATTGAACTAGGTGGAGAAATAGCCTTGTATTATCTCCACAGATAGTTGGCCTTCATAAGTCATTTATCAATTCTTATTGCCATGAATGTAGGAGTAATTGAAATTCTGTATTATCATCACCCACCGAAGTGTCTTGAATTCTTCCCTGTGATACTTCCCTATCTTTTCTTATTATACAATACCTTTACTGCTAATTTATGCACACATTGAATATTCCAATTCTGTTTTGTGTGATAGGAGGCACGTGAGTATTATGTAATGCTGCTATAATAATTTATAACAAGGAAAGGAAGTTTAATGTATGACAACCATATTACAAGATGTGCTTTAATGTATAGCATGTGAAATTGAAGAGAGACTGAAAAGAGAAGCTCCATGTTTATCTTTTCTCTGCCACAAAATGAAAAATACCTCTAGCTAAACTTACCAAAATATGTACTATATGTTATTGTATTTTTATTCATGTGGTAGGCAGATTAGCCCTGTCACAGTTTTGATGACTCATTAAGAAATAAAATATGAAGTCTTTAGCATAACAGAAATTTCCTTAAATGCTAAAGAATTTTAAAAGTAAATATGTGCTTGTGCTTTCCTTCTAGTCATTTACATAAAAGTCACCAAGCTTGGGATTCTGGGATCTTCTAAATGTTTAATTCTTAAGTCTATTTGGATTGAGATTACTACACTTTAAGTAGGCTTCTATGAAGAAGAGGAGAAAGTTGCATCCACTCATCGGTATCCTTTCCACTGCTTGTTTACTGGTGTAGCAGCCAATTGAGTGAATGAAAACTTGAACACTGCATATGTCATCATTCACACCTCTTTGTACATAGACTGTATGTATGGCCTACTCTGTCTCACTCAAAATGTACAATTTTTTTAAAGAAACTTAAACGCCTTGAATTAACTTCACCAAATCATATCCCTAAATATTTCTGGACTCTCTTCTCTTCCAGACATTACCATTATCTTAATGCAAGTGCTCATAATTCTTTCCTAGATAATTCCAAGAACATACAGACTGTCTCCTCTTTGTCATGCCACATAGCTTTCAGATATGTCTTTGTAAAACGAAATCCTAGTAATGTAAGTTTTATGTCTAATAACCTCCAATGATTCGCCATTTACAACAAAAAGTCCATGCTTCTTAACGTATTAGACCCTTCTTCATCAGAACAACTTTTAAAGTTCCTTTTCTTATCATTTCCCTCTTTGCAAATGACCTATAACCATTAGCTGTAGTTTCCAGTACATGGAATGCTTACTCTTATCTCTGTTTTTTATATCCTTCCTCTTCCTAGACGTTCCTCTCCATACCAAACAGTCAACGTCTTTACTAAAAATCAGATCTCTTGATTCTCTAATTTCTTAGATAAAATTACTCATATATACAGAAATGTTTCATTGTTAGTATGTCCCTTATCACTCTACTATATATTTTAATGTGTTTCAGATGGGATTCCTGAAAGCACAGATGTCCTAAACCATCTTTACATTCAATATTTTATAATTTTTCCTACACTTATCATATGTGCAATGAAATTTGAATGGAATCATTTTGATTTAGCAGATTTTAATTATTCACCTATGATGGGATAATATCTGTTGTATGAATTTATAATTATCTCATATGTGTTAAATCAGGGTAGAGTACTTTTATGCAGGGTGGTGTAGGAATCTGACTTATATATGCCCTATGTTTAAAAATAATGATGTCTAATTTGTGCAAATCAGCTAATTTCTTCTTCCTTGTTGAAAAACCCGGATCCCCAAGAATGGTTTATTCTCAGAAAATACTGCTTATGCTATGGAGTTCTTGTCAATGGAATTCTTCCACCTCTCATCACATTTTAATCTTCACAATTGAAGCCCCTCTTCAGACTTCATCCCTGGCTAAGATTTTCCTTGCCAGAAGTCCTTTCCAATTTCCTCCTGTCAAATATCTGTCTTTACTCTTGGTATCTCCAATATAAGTTAGAATGGATACCATTAAATGATAGCTTTTATACTACTTCTTAAATTATGGTTTTGCTTGTTATAAAATGTATTGGTATTTACTGTTTAAGTAGGGAAAATAACCTCTAAATGTATTATTACATATGTGAAGAAAGATCATTCTGAGTTCTAAACAAGTAACTAGCATGCAGACTTACTTGTTATCTAAATGGATCTATTTTAAATTAAAATAATGTTTCAAAAATAATAATGAAAATAGAAATATACTCAAAAAATAGGAGAGGCTGAAGGTGTCTTGGAGATCATATATTTTCACCCACTAAGGTTAAACGTTAAATTTAAAAAAATACCCACTAGGACAAAGGTTAGTTAATGTGTTTGTCCCAAATCACATATGCAGTTAGCAAAGTATCCAACATGAGAGTCCCAATATCACTGGGTCACAATATAGAGCTACATGTAGGGGATCATACAGAATTCTGAAAAATAAAAATAATTATCTAGATGCCTAACTAGGAATCTTATCTGCACTTACTGCTAAAAAAGACTCATGTTCTAGACATTTAGACAACATTTTCCCTCTCACATGAAATTTGTAAACAATCTCCTTGCCCCCATTTCTTAAATCAGGAGTATACCTTGAGAGTTGGCATTAGGCTTGCTTTTGATTGTTCTGAGAAAACAAGTGTTCATTCATACTTATGTTTGTATATTCCCTGCATATTGAAGAAACTAGATATTGCCTTTTTGAGAATAAGTATCAACATAGCTTGATTCAAGCCATGAATGCTCTTGACTTACTTTGATGCAAACTTGCTTCATGTGAATTATGCAACTGCTCTTGGCAACTATCTGTGGCTGAATTTATATGCTCTGTTAAGCATCCAATCATCAAGACAGCTATTGCTACCCTTGCCATCAGAAAACTATATTTCCCTCTCCTTACATTTAGTATGTGCTGTAAAACTCACATTTATTCAAGCTTGCTCAAGCCAAGTTTTATATTTCTTCTTAGTGCTGTACTGATTATTCACCCATGTAACTACACTGAGAATTAGCATCAAAATGAAGATATGAGGACCAACCATAATAAAGATGTTGTGAATACTCAGATCTTCAGCTCTGAAACTTTCTACTTTAAGAGTCTAGCACATAAATGTCAGAGAAAAGCACTAACCTTGGGATTTATGAAGAGACCTCTAATGCCATCCTGTGGACAGTCAAGAAAAGTCTCACATTTTCCTTTTACTAAGGCAGCTATGTTTAATGATATGTAGACCAAAAAGAGAAGGACATGTAAAAATGCCATAAATAGCTGGCATGGTGACTCAGTCTATAAGTATGTTGCGGGGCCAAGGTGGGTAGATCTCTTGAGCCTAGAGTTTGAGACCTGCTTGGGCAACACAGTGAAAACCCATCTCTACAAAAAAATACAGAAGTTAGCTGGGCGTGGTGGCATGCACCTGGAGTCCCAGCTACTCAGCGTTGGAGGGGTTGGGGAGTGTGGGGTGGTGTTTGGGGCAGAGGCTGACATGGGAGAATGACTTGAGCCCAGGAAGTCGAGGCTCCAGTGAGCAGAGATCATACCACTGCACTCCAGCCAGGGAGACACCCTGTCTCAAAAAAAAAAAAAAAAAAAAATCTTTGCAACACAAACATGTACTCAAAACAACGTATATTTTATATAACAGTAATGATTATAAATGATAAATGATGTATATGTATATACACATATATATGTGTGAATGTGCATATGAGAGAAAACAAGTAACTAAAATGATTAAGCAAAAATGCTAACAGCGGTTATGTCTTAATGGTGGTGTTTTTAAAACACAAATATAAGCCTCAAAGGGTATAAGTCCTGAGCTGAATTTCAGAGCTCTCAAAGAAGTTATAATTTGAATCATTTACAGATAGAGATAAATAAACCAAAGCATCTTTAGGTGGAGGAAAAAGAGACCCTGAAATATTCAGACTTCAAAAGTACACGCTCAAGACCAATATCTCTGATGAATATAGATGCAAAAATCCACAACATAATACTAGCAAGCTGAATTCAACAACACGTTAAAAACATTATTCTCCATAACCAAGTGGGATTTATCCAAGGGTTACAAGGATGGTTCAACATACACAAATCAATAAAAGTGATACAACACATTAACAAAATCAAGGACAAAAAACCTATGAACATTTCAATAGATGCTGAAAAAGCATTCAATAAAATTCAACATCCTTTCACGGTAAAAACTTCCAACAAACCAGGTATCAAAGAAATATACCTCAAAACAATGAAGGCCGTATATGACAAATGCACAGTTAATATCACACCAAATAATGAAAAATTGAAAGCTTTTCCTCTAAGATCTGAAAGAAGACAAAATATCCACTTTCACTATTTTATTCAACACAGTACTGGAAGTCCTTTTCAGAGCAAATATACAAAAGAAAGAAAGAGCATAGAAATTAGAAAGAAAGAGGTCAAATTTTCCTTGTTTGCAGATAACATATTTTAGAAAACCTAAAGATTTCACCAAAAAAAAAAAAAAAAACCTGTTAGAACTTATCAACGAATTCAGTAATGTTGCAGGAAACAAAGTCAACATACAAAAATCAGTAGCATTTATGATTGACAACAGTAAACAACTAAAAAAAATTAGGAAAGCAATTAAATCTAAAATAGCTACAAAAATTATGAAATACCTTGCAATATGTTTAACCAAACATCCTTTAAAGAAAATTATAAAACACCAATGAGATAAAATAAGGATATACACATGAAAGGAAAGATATCCGATACTTACTGAATGGAAGAATTATTATTGTTAAAATGCCCATACTACTCAAAGTAATCTACAGAGTAAATGTAATCCCCATCAAATTTCTTTGACATTCTTCGCAGAAATAGAAAATGCAATCCTAAAATTTGTATGGAAGCACAAACGACCCTGAACAGTAAAAGCAATCCTCAGCAAAAAGAACTAAGCTGAAGGCTTCACACTGACTTCAAAACATGCTACAAAGCCTTAGTAATAAAACAGAATGGTAATCCGACACACAGACTAATGGAACAGAGTCAAGATCCCAGAAATAAATCCATGCATTTACAGTCAATTCATTTTTTATACACCCACCAAGAACATACATTAGGGAAATGACAGTTTCATCAATACATAGTACTGGGAAAACTGAATAACCACATGCAAAATAACAAAACTATACTCCTAACTCTCATCATATACAAAAATTAAATCAAAATTAATTAACAACTTAAATGTAAGAACCAAAAATATGAAAGTACTAAAAGAAAACATAAGAAAATGCTTCAGGAAATTGGTCTGTGCAAAGATTTCTTGGGTAAGACCTTTAAAACACAGGCAACTGGAACAAAAATAGACAAATGGTACTAAATCAAGCCAAAAAGCTTCTACATAACAAAAGAAACAAGCCAGAGTAAAGAGATAACCTACAGAATGAGAGAAAATATCTGCAAACAATCCATCCAACAAGAGATTAATAAGCAGAATATATAAGAAATTCAAAAAACTAAACATTAAAATACAAATAATACAATCAAAAACAAGAAAATCTTCTAAAAGCACATTTCTCCAAAGAAGACATACAAATTGTCAGAAGCATCTGAAAAAATGCTAAAATCAGTAATCATCACAGAAATGCAAACAAATCCACGACATAAGACCTCACACCTGTTTAAGTCACTATTATCAAGACACAGATAAGTGTTGATAAGGATATGGAGAAAGAGGAACCCTTATACATTTCCACTTAAAAGAAAATCACAGGCAAATGTAATGCACCCAGTCTTGGTCAGCTGGATGTTGAATCATGTAAAAATACAAGATTTGGATTAGAGTCTTTGTTCAAATCCTGGTGTAACATAAGGGCTATCTTAGCTGAATTATCTAATTGTTCTTGTCTCAGACTTCTCATCTCTAAAACTAAGACCTCTGCCATATATACTGGTAGCAATGGAAAATTAAAAATACTATGCAAATGAATTATAATGTTACTAGTTTGAAACATTACATGAACAGGATATGTAAATGTTGCATGCATTATCCTTTCTTATTTTTTCAAAGGGACCTTGCAGAGAGTACGTTTGTGGAAACTTTAAACAACTAAAAAATATAAGTTGACCTTTTATATTGTGCTTTTATATTGTCTCTAGAGGAAATTTCTTACAACTGTATGAAAGCCTGTCTTGGATGTGATTTGTGAGGCAAAGTTTACACAGCTTGCTGGAATAAAAGCCTGATTATCTAGAACATCAGAGTTTTAACTGAAAAGAAAAAATCTAAAAGCTAAAAGGAAGATGGGCTGTGAGCTTTCTAAATAACATCTACTCAGATATTACTTAACTTATTCATAAAGCACCTTTCAATAATAGCAGTTCAGTAATTCTTTCCAAGCACACTTGGAATATTTAAAAAATAGACAAAAAACATATCCTCACAATACCACCTGGATTTTATTATATTTGAAAGTGTGTGTGTATATATATTCAACATTTGAGCTAAATGTAGACTCAAGACTTAGATACAAAAATCACTATAATAGGATAGTGAATCAGTCAAGAAAACTCAAGGACATACTGTATCTTCAATTATATGCAGGCATGGATTATATACAGTGAGAAAGGCAGAAGACCTGCAAGGCCATGGTACCAAAACCCAGAGCCCAACATAAAGTCCAGTGGCCAGCCCTGAACCACAATTCCAGGGTGACAGCAAGGACAATTTAGACACACCATCACAAACTCAATGACCAGGAATGGAGAAATATAACCACGATAGTAAGAAAGAGAATAACTCAAAATTTTTCAGCATCTTCTAAGCTGCAATCCACCCAACTCTGGAATCCCAAGTGATATATTTTTATGTGTGCAGATGTATGGTATACCTTATACAATTTGTTACACGCATATAATGCATAGTGATAAAGTTAGGGCTCTCAGGGTGTCCACCACCTGAGTACAATGCATTTTTGTTAAATATACTCATTAAACTCTGCCACTGAATTTATTGCTTTTATTTTGCTATATGCTTGTGACCTTTAACCCACTTCTCTTCATCCTTTCCCCTCCCCACTGCTACTTCCAGTCTGTTTTCTATTTTTCCACTCTACCTCCATGTGTTCAAATTTTTTAACTCCCATATTTAAGTGAGAATATGTAATATTTGTCTTTTTGTGCGTGGTTGATTTCTCTAAAGATAACCTACAGTTTCATCCATGTTGCTGCAAAGACATGATTTCATTTGTGGGGGGGCGGGGGGGGGCTAAATGGTATCCCATTGTGTATATAGACCACATTTTTAAACCCATGCATCTGTTGATGGGCACTTATGTTGATTCCATAATTTAGTTGTTGTGAATAGTGCTGCAATAAAGATGAGGGTACAGCTATCCCTTTAATATACTGATTTATTTTCCATTGGAGAGATGTTTAGTAGTGGGATTACTGGATCGAATGGTAATTCTATTTTTAGTTATTTGAGAAATCTTCATACTTTTTTCCATAGTGGATGTACTAGTTTGCATTCCCACCAACAGTGTATAAGAGTTTCTTTTTCTTCACATTCTCACCAACATCTGGTGGGTTTTTTTTTTTTAATCTTTTTTATAATAACCATACTAACTGGGGTAAGACGACATCTTGTTATGGTTTTGATTTGCGTTTCTCTGATGATTAGTGAGGTTGAGCATTTTTACCTGTTGCCCGTTTGTATTTTTTTGTTTGTTTGTTGTTGTTTTTTGAGAAATGCCTACTTACTACTTTTGCTCACTTTTTAGTGAGACTATTTATTGCTATTTTTTTCGTTGTATTGTTTGAGTTCCTTGTATATTTTGCATATTAGTCCCCTGTCAGATGAATAGTTTGCAAGTATATTATTCCATTAAAGAGGTTGCCTCTTTATTCTGTTGGTTATTTCTTTTGCTGTGCAGAAACTTTTTAGTTTAACAGAGTTCAGTTTATCTATCTGTTTTTGTTGCTTATGCTTTTGAGGACCCAGTCATGGGTTATTTGCCTAGACTAATCTCCAAGAGAGTTTTCTCTAGGTATTTGATATGATTTGGCTCTGCATCTCCACCCAAATCTCATCTTGAATTGTAATTCCCACATGTCGAGAAAGCAACCTGGTGGGAGATGATTGGATCATGGAGCAGTTTTCCCCATGCTGTTCTCATGATAGTGAGTGAGTTCTCATAAGATCTGATGGTTTAAGAGTTTGTCACTTACTTACTCTTTCCCTCTCATGCTGCCATGTAAGACGATACTTGCTTCCTCTTCACCTTCTACCATTATTGTAAGTTTCCTGAGGCCTCCTCAGCAATGTGGAACTGTGAATCAGTTAAACTTCTTTTCTTTATAAATGACACAGTCTCGGGTAGTTCTTTATAGCAATGTGAAAACGGACTAATACAGTATTAATATTGTATTTTTATAGTTTCGGGTCCCACATTTAAGTCTTTGTTCCTTCTTGTTTGACTTTTTTATATGGTGAGAAATAGGGATCTAGTTTCATTCTTTTGCATGTGGCTATCCAAGTTTTCCAGCATCATTTATTGAATAGGGTGTCCTTCCCGCAATTTAAGTTCTTGTTACCTTTGTCAAGGATTAGTTGGCTTTAAGTATGTGGCTTTACTGCTGGGTTTTCTATTCTGTCCCATTGGGGTATGTGTCTATTTTTATGTCAACATCATGCTGCTTGAGTTATTATAGTATTGTTATATATTTTGAAGTTAGGTAATGTGATGCCTTCAGCTTTGTTCTTTTGCTCAGGATTGCGTTGGCTATCTAGTGTCTTTTTGGATTCCATATGAATTCCAGGATTGCTTCTTCTAATCATGTGAAAAATCATGTTGGTAATTTGATAGGAATTGCATGGAATCTGTAGATGGCTTTGGGCAATATGATCATTTTAATAATATTGATTCTTCTCATCCATGAGCATGGGATGTTTTTCCATTTGAGTTTTCCTTGTAGCTATCTTCCTTCTCCTTAGTTAAATATATTTCTAGGGTGTTTTTCTTTTTGGTAGCTATTGTAAGTGGTATTGCCTTTTTTAAAATTTATTTATTTATTTGCTAAGTTATTATTGGTATATAGAAGCACTACTGATTTTTGCATGTTGATTTTATAACATACTACTTTACTGAATGCCTTTATCAAATCTAAGAGTTTTTTGGTGAAATCTTACATTTTTCCAGATATAAGATTATATTATAACAAACAGGGGCAGTGTGACTTTCTCATTTTCAACTTGGATGCCTTTTATTTCTTTCTCTTGCCTGATTTATCTTGCTAAATCTTTCAGTACTATGTTGAATAAGACTGTTGAAAGTGGACATCCTTGTCTTGTTCCAGTTCTTGGAGGAAAGGATTTTAACTTTTTATTATTCAGTATAATGTTCAGTGTGGTTGTGTCATACATACATGACCTTTACTGGGTTGAAATATGTTTCTTTCTTTTATTTATTTATTTTTTTTTTCCAGATGGAGTCTCGTTCTGTCACCCAAGCTGGAGTGCAGTGGGGTGATCTCGGCTCACTGCCAGCTCCGCCTCCCGTATTCACGCCATTCTCCCGCCTCAGCCACCTGAGTAGCTGTGACTGCAGGCGCCTGCCACTACGCCCACATAATTTTTTGGTATTTTTAGCAAAGACGGGGTTTCACCGTGTCAACCAGGATGGTCTTGATCTCCTGACCTCGTGATCCGCCCGTCTTGGCCTCTCAAAGTGCTGGGATTACAGGCGTGAGCCACTGCGCCCGGCTGAAATATGTTTCTTTTATGCCTAGTTTGTTGAGAGTTTTATCATGAAGAAATGTAGAATTTCATAAAACGCTTTTTCTGTATCTATTGAGTTGGTCATATGGTTTTTGCCCTTCATTCTGTTCATGTGATATCTCACATATATTAATTTGTGCATGTTGAACCATCCTTCTATCTCTGATATAAATTTCAGTTGATCATGCTACACTATCTTTTTGATGTGCTATTAAATTTAGTTTTCTAGTATTTGGTTGAGGATTTTTGCTTCTACTTTCATTAGGGATATTGGTCTACAGTTTTGTTCTTGTTGTTGTGTCCTTGAATGGTTATGGCATCAGGAAGATACTGGCCTCATAGAATGAGTTAGATAGGATTTTCCTCTCTTCATTTTTTTAAAATAGATGCAGAAGTACTGTATTAATATTTCTTAATATATTTGGTAGGATTTGGCCACGCATCTATCATGTCCTGGGCTTTTCTTTGTTAGGAGACTTTTTAATATTGAATCATTCTCACCATTCTTTGTTGCTTTGTTCAGGTTTTCTATTTATTATTAATTCAGCCTTGGTAGCTTATATGTTTCCAGAAACATCAATTTTTATGGACATTCCACTTGGTTAGCATGTAGTTGTTCTTAACCGTCTCTGAAGATCTTTTATTTTTCTGTAGTACCAGTTGTAATGTATCCTTTTTTATTTCTGATTTTGTTTATTCTCTCTTCTTGGTTAGTCTAGCTAGTGACTTAACAATTTTGTTTATCTTTTCAAATAACCAGCTTCATATTTTATTGCACTTTGTGTATTCTTAGGTTTTACTACACTTAGTTTTGCTCTGATCTCTTTTATTACCTTTCTCTACAAATCTGGGGTTTATTTTGTTCTTGGTTTTTCTATTTCCTTGAGTTACAGTGTTAGATTGTTAATTTGTAATTTTTCTGCTCTTTTGATGTAGGCATTTATAGCTGTAAACTTTCCTCTTGGAACCACTTTTGCTGTATCATATAGCTTTCAGTATATTTTGTTTCCATTTTTCTTCCAAAAATATGTTTTAAAAACTTTTATTTAATGTTTTCATCGACCCAGTGGTCACTCAGGATTTTGTTATTTAATTTTCATGCATTTGTATAGTTTCCAGAGTTCCTTTTGGTGCTCATTTTTAGTCTTATTCCATTGTTGTCTGAGAGGATATTTGATATTATTATGATTTTAAAAAATCGTTGAGACTTGTGTCGCCTAATATAATAGTCTATCCTGGAGAATGTTGCATGTACTAATGAAAATAATGTATATTCTGCAGTTGTTCGATAGAGTGTTTTGTAAATGTCTATTAATTCCTTTTGGTCTAACATTCAGTTTAAATCAAATGTTTCTTTGTTGATTTTATGTATATAGTGGGAGACTCATGTAATTAATTGCAGTGGAAGCTATAATTGTGGGAACAACAAAGAAATATGATATGTGGAAGTCTCCCACAATTATAGTTCCCACTGTAATTTTAGGAGACTTCCACACATTATGATTCCTTGGTACAATGTACCTGAGGAGTGTATCACCATAGTGATGTGTGAAAGTCTCCCACTATAATTGTATTGCAGTCTATCCATCTCTTTTGATCTATAATAGTAATAGTTGCTTAATGAAGCTGAGTGATCCAGTGTTGGGTGCATATATATTTGGAATTGTTATATTCTTTTGATGGATTATTACCTTTGTCATTATGTAATGATCTTCTTTGTCTTACTTTGCTGTTCTGGATTTAAGTCTGTTTTATTCTATATGAGTACAGCTACCCCTTCTCGCTTTTAGTTTCTATTTGCATGGAATAACCTTTTCCATCATTTTCCTTTCAGTTTATATGTGTCTTCATTTTAAGGTGAGTTTTTTCTCAGGACATGTAAAAGGATTACATTTTTAAATTTATTCAGCCATTCTATATCTTTTAAGTGCCGAATTTAGTCTGTTTACGTTCAAGGTTATTATTGATATGTGAGGGTTTGTCCCTGTCATATTGTTGACTGTCTTCTGGTTATTGTATACATTCTTTGTTTCTTTCTTTTTCTCTTACTGTTTATCATTGTATTTTCATACATTTCTATACTGGCACTACTGGAATCCTTTTGTTTCCTCCTTTGTGTGATTGTCTTACCAGTGAGATTCATGCTTCCATATGTTTTCATGATGGTAAATATCAACCTTTTGCTTACAGGTTTAAGACTCTCTAAAACATTTCTTATAGGGATGAAATAATGGTGAAAAATTCTCTCATCATTTGCTGGTCTGGAAAATAATATGATTTCTCCTTCATTTATTAAGGTTAATTTTGCTGCATGTATATTCTTGGTTGACAGTTTTGTTTTGTTTTGTTTCATTTTGTTTTCTTTCAGCACTTTGAATGTATCATTCTATTCTCTTTTGGCTTGTAAGGTTTCTGCTGAGAAATTTGCTGGTAGTTTGATAGGTTTTTCTTTTCAGGTGACTAGGCACTTTTCACTTGCCATGTTTAGGAATCAATTTTTGTTTTTGAGTTTGGATAGTCTGATTATAAAGTTTTGTGGAGGTGATTTTCTTTGCATTGTATTTGCCTGGGGATCATTGAGCCTTCTGCATTCAAATATTAAATCTCTTTCTAGATTTGAGATGGTTTCATCTATTATTTTATTAAACAGCTTCCCTAATCCCTTTATTTTCTCTTCATCCTTGGGGATACTGATAATTTGTATATTTGGTTACTTTATATTGTACCAAATTTTACAAAGGCTTTGCTCATGTTTTAATTATCTTTTCTTTATTTATGTCTGACTGGATTATTTCAAAACCCTGTCTTCAAGCTCCGAGAGTCTTACTTCTGCTTGATTCAGTGGATTGTAGAAGCTTTCAAATATATTTTGTATTTCTATCAATAAATTCTTCATCCCAATAATTTCTATTTGATTATTTTTAAAAATTGATATATTTGGTAAATTTCTCATTGATATCCTGTTTTTTCATTTTTTGTGTTTTCTTTAGCATTCTCTTCTATTTACTTAGGTTTTTTAAAATAAGTATTTTTTTATTTAAGTAGCCTTAGAGATATAAGTGGTTTTGAATACACAGGTGAATTGTACAGTTGGGAAGTCTAGAATTTCAGTGTGCCCACCACCTGAGTAATGTACATTGTACCAATAGGTAGTTTTGCATCCCTTATGGCCCTTCCAATCCTTCCCCGTTCTGAGTCTTTTTGTTTGTTTGTTTCTGAGACAGGGTCTTGCTCTGTCACACAGGCTGGAGTGCAGTGGCATGATCTTGGCTCACTGCAACCTCCACCTCCTGGGTTCAAGCGGTTCTCATGCCTCAGCCTCCTGAGTAGCTGGGATAACAGGTGTGCACCGCCACACCCAGCTAAGTTTTGTATTTTTAGTAGAGATGGGATTTCACCATGCTACCCAAGCCATTCTTGAAGTCCTGACCTCAAGTGACATGCCTGCTTTAGGCTTCAAAAGTGCTGGACTTACAGGTCTGAGCCACCATGGCTTCTTCTGAGTCTTTGATGTGCATTTTTTCCACTCTGTATGTCTTTGTATACCGGTAGCTTAGCTCCGACTTACAAGTGAGAACATGTGGCATTTGTTTTTTGACATCTGAGTTATTTCACTTAGAATAATGTTCTCCAGTTCCATACAAGTTGCTGCAAAAATATTGTTTTACACTTTTTTATGGCTGAGTAGTATTCCATGGTGTGTGTGTGTGTGTGTGTGTGTGTAGTAGCAGTAGTAGTAGTATTCCATGGTGTTGTGTGTGTGTATATACACACACACACACACACACACACACACACACACACACATCATATTTTCTTTTTCCACTTATCAGTTTGATTCCACATCTTTACGATTGTGAGTTGTGACATGACAAACATATGCTTGCGGTGTCTTTTCCACATAGTTACTTCTTTTCCTTTCAGTAGATACCCAGTAATGTGACTACCAGATTGAGTGGTAGATTTAGTTTTAGTTCTTTGCAAAATCTCCATACCATGTTTTTTTTCCATAGAAGTTGTACTAATTTACATTTCCACCAGAAGCATATAAGCATTGCTTTCTCACCACATCCATGCCAATATGTATGATTTTTTGACTTTTTAATTATGGCCATTCTGGCTGGGGTAAGGTGGTGCCTTGTTGTCATTTAAATGAGCATTTACCTGATGTCTAGTGATGTTGAACATTTTTTCATACATTTGTCAGCCATTTGCATATCTTCTTTGAGAAATATCTATTCATGTTTCTTGCCCACTTTTTAATGAGATAATTTTTTTCTATTGAGTTTTTTAAGTTTCTTGTAAATTCTAGATATTAGTCCTATACAGGAGCATAATTTGGAAACATTTTTCCCATTCTATAGGTCATCTGTTCATTCCTATGCTTTTTTTTTTTTTTTTTTTGCAGTGCAGAAGCTTTTAGTTTAATTAAGTCCCATTCATTTATTTTGTTTCATTTGTTTTAGGGGCTTATTCATAAATTCCTTGCCTACACCAATGCCCAGAAGGTCGTCTCCTCCTCCTCCTCCTCCTTCTTCTTTCTTCTTTCTTCTTCTTTCTTTTCTTCTTCTTTCTT
>NW_016804208.1:2724576-2732317 GCF_001698545.2 Rhinopithecus bieti | reverse complement strand
TCCTCCCCCTCCCCCTCCTCCTCCTCCTCCTCGAATTTGTGTAAGTTCAGGTCTTAAACCTAAGTCATTGATCCATCTTGAGTTACTTTTTGCAAATGGTGAGAAATAGGGATCCAGTTTTATTCTTCTACATGTGGCTATCCAGTTTTCCCAGCATTATTTATTAAGTAGGGTGTCCTTTTCTCAATGTGTATTTTTGCATGCTTTGTTAAAGATCAGTTGGTTGTAACTATTGGGCTCTATTTCTGGGTTCTCTATTCTGTTCCATTGGTCATTGTGTCACCTTTTATATCAGCACCATGCTGTTTTGGTTATTGTAGCCTCATAGTATAATGTGAAGTCAGGTAATATGATGCCTACAGATATTATTTTTGCTTAGGATTGCTTTTGCTATTTGGGCTTTTTCTTGGTTCCATATAAATGTTAGGATTTTTTTATTTTTTAATTCTATGGAATATGATGTTGGTGTTTTGATATGAATTGCATTGAATCTGTAGATTGCTTTGAGCAGTAAGGTCACTTTAATGACCATTTTGGTTCTTCTGATCCATGGGCATGTGTATATTTTCATTTTTTGTAGTATCTATTATTTATTTCAGTGGTGTTCTTTAGTTCTCTTTGTGGAGATCTTTCACCTCCTTAGTTAAGTAGATTGCTAGGCATTTCATTTTATTTTTATTTTGTAGCTATGATGAAAGGAATTGAGTTCTTCATATATATATACACACACACACACATACACACACACACACACACATATATATGCTTTAAGTTCTGAGGTACAAGTGCACAACATTCAGGCTTGACACATGAGTATACATGTGCTATGTTGGTGTGCTGCACCCATCAACTCGTCATTTACATTAGGTATTTCTCCTAATGCTATCCCTCTCCCAGCCCCCCACTCCCCAACAGGCCCCCATGTGTGATGTTCCCTGCCCTGTGTCCAAGAGTTCTCATTGTTCAGAATTGAGTTCTTGATTAAATTATCAGCTTGGTCATTGTTGGTGTATAGCTGTGCTACTGATTTGTGTACCTTGATTTCATAATCATAAAATCGGTATTTATAATTCTTGATTTGAGATATTATGAATTTATTTTTTGTGTGTGATTTGCTGCTGGAGATTTCTTGTTCCTTTGTGTCATATTTTCTTGCTTTTTCATGTTTCCTGTGTCCTTATGTTGGTTTCTGTGCATATGGTGTAACAGTTGCTTCATATAATTTTTTGAAATTTTTTTCATAGGAGAGGATTTTTTCTTTAAGATGTAAATATGTTGCTATTTGAGTAAGGTGCTTGGATGTATTTTGAATGCCTCAGTAGCATGACCTCTCTAGGATTTTTTTCAGCATTACACATCATCAGTGATATCTGTGATTTCCTTGGTTGTTTAGGGTGCAGTTATTAGTGGAGGCTGTGATGAAATTTTCCTGGAGACTAATATGCCAGTAGGGTCAGTCTTTGTTTCCAGAGGTGGTAGTGATTGGCTATGTATGCCTGTTTTTTGGCCCCAGACTGACTTACACTGGCATGGTGTTAGTAGGTCCTAGAGGGTCGATTCTTGGGCCTTCAGGTGGCTTGTTTGGATGCTTATAGAAAGAGTGGTGGGCTGAGTGTGTTGGTGGGTTCTCAGACTTCTGTGAAATTTGTGTGACGTGAATGTTGGCAGTAGTGGTAGTACAACAACCTACCTGAACCCAGACAGTCCATGCTGATGTTGATGGTTAATGCAACAGTTTGAGCAAGTCATTACCTTGGTGGGCTGGTAGCACATGTGGGTGGCTATCAGCTGTGGTGGCATCAGTAGATTGGGTTGGTTTGACTTCAGATCTCAGTAGGAGTAATCAGATGCTAACAGTGGGAATGGGCTGGGCAATTCCTAGGCCTCGGATGGCATACTTGAGTACTGAGAGGATGAGGCTGGACCAGCAGACATTTCCTGAAGTCCCTTGGCAATCTGTTCAGGCACTGGTTGTGATAGGCAGAGACGGTTATCCCCAGGCCACCTTTGGAATGCTCAGGTATGAGCTGTGGTGGCTATGCTATGGACCTACTACCGGGGAGGGCAGGGCCCCTGTCAGCTGGAGCAGTGTGAGAAAGTAGCTGAGGGAGTGCAGTCTGCTCATTCCTAGGTTTCACAGCAGCCTGTAACAGGGCACTAGGACTTGTCCAAGGGGTGTGTGGGAATGCCTGTTTCCCCTCTCCTCCTTGACCCAGCAGCTGGCAGTGACAAAGGCCATGTCAGTCTGGTCTTGTGGCAGGACATAGACCTCCAGCAGCTAGGCTCTCAGAATGGTGCCAAGCCGAAAATGCTCCTGGCTCAGATTCCTGTGGGACTCCACGTGAGTTCCCTTTCTGGGGCAATGTCTCTGTGCAATCTCTAGGCAGATCCTTATGTTAGGTCCAAGGATCATTGAGTGATATTAATAGATGATTCCGGATATTTTATTTATCTATTTATATTTTAGTATGTCACATTGTATTTGACTCGTTTTACTTCGATTTTTTTATTTTAGAGAATATCTATTAATATATCCAGATATATTAATTTTCTATAGAAAATTACCACCAGATTTAGATGCATGTTGGCTTAGCACAGTTTGGAATCCTTTCTTTGTGTTTGAATTTGTCTAAAATATGGCAGAGGTAATATTTTTAAATGCCGGGTAGATGGTAGGTCACACAATAAGAAACCAAGGATATTAAAGCAGAAGGAATGAAGAAGTTAATTATTGGCCACTTACATCTAACAATAAGTTTTATAATCAGATAGTAACAAAATGCTAAGTATATACAAATAGAAGTTTTGAGATAAATTATAAATCATTAGAAATATTTTAAAAGAAACTATAAGCAGTTGGGTAGAACAAAGCAGTTTGGATATCTAATCAGTAGAGAAAGTAATGGTGGTGCAGAAGGATAGGAATACATGAATGGTCAAGTCTGAGTAACTTAACATTTTAATTGGCAATACTCCTGATAGTGACAATGTTTAGTATGCCCTTGGTAATAAAAATCACCTACTTGCTTTGCCTCACTTTCTCTGATTGTCAATAGGTAATACCAGTTATGCTTTGAAAATTTATAGAAAAGCACTGTTCACCCTCTAAAATCTTTTATACATATATTGGTGACTACAAACTATGAACAGTTAAAGCTCTAAATTATATAAATCAAGATTTTCCCCATAGAAAATGGATTAAAATTTAATTTATGCATGCTTTACTAACATAAAGATTGTCCATCTCTTCTTTTCCAATGTGTTTCCTATAAATAAGCATAATATATAACCTAATTATAAAAATGTGTATTTATGCATTGGGCCAATAGGTAAATAAAGTATATAAGACTGGGCCAATAGGTAAATGAAGTATAGTCACTGAAATATCAATATGTATTTCTAAATATAAGTTAGCAGATTTTTATCAGGTCACATGGCCCAAAATTTGAGAGTACCTTACTATACCCGCCCAACTAGAGATAACCAGTATTTTCACAACTATAGTAACAGTTCACTCTTATTTTTACAACCTAGGTATGCATTGGTAAATGTTAATTTTTTTCTCTATTTGTACTTAGTAAAAATTGATTTAATCTTTGTATCATGTTTTTTGGTCTTGGCTCCTCTTATTTCCATCTTACTTTTTGTAATTCATTTATGTTTTATATGCATAAAAGTAATAAGACTACTTAGTTAATACACACTATTTCTTTGTAGAATAGCTTTGTAAACAGAAACTCAAAACAGAAAAAGTAAAACTGTGGTTGCCCTTGGTAGCTGGAGGAGGTGAGGTTGGGTTTTTCCCTCTACATTAATCTTCCAAACCAGAGTATAGTCTACTTCCACATACTAGTTGGCTTACACAGCCTAAATGTCCTTTTTCTCTTTTTGTTATTCTTTGAGGATGAATGCCATATTCTAGGGCTTATACTGCCAGCTGGCTTTTGTAACTCACTGGCAAGAATGAACATCATGTATTATAAGTCTAGAAATAGACTTTGAAGTCAGTCTCCTCACTCTGGAGGGCAAATATCAAAACTGATTTGGTTGGCAATCCAGAAATATAAAATTCTACCATGGTTACCACATAGGAGTGAATTCTGTTCTATTTGATGTCTATTATCTCCTCGTTTGGTCTGGAAGGAAAAGAGGAAGTTCAGCAATAAATATTATTAGCATAAAGTATTTTAAGATTTGTAAAACCTTGAAGTAAAAAAAAAAAAAAAGGATTTCATGTCTTCCCTCTCATTAGTCCCTAAGTATTTACAGTATTGATGCACTAAGTAAGTGACCTACAAGGTTAAAACAAAGGTTTAAAGTTAAAAGTTAAGTAAAAAAGTTTTTTTTCTGTCATGAGAAAACCCATACTATTAATTTTTCTGGATCAATATTGTAAACATAATAAATAATATGATATAGTTCATGTATTTAAATTTTCTGATAAGTATGAACATTAGGCATGTGTATATAGGGTGCATGTATGTACAGATATAGATACATGCATCTGAATTGAGGAGAGAATATAATTCTAAATTTTCGCTGAGTTGTTTTCTGATTTTGCTTTACATCTCTTTATTTCACATTTCAAAAGGAGAAATCCTATTAAATGTAATTCTGGTTTCCACAAGTATGTGGTAAGATTTTTTATTCCTGTTTAGCTTAATGTGTTTAATTAAGTAAAACAGGAAAAAAAATCAACTATCAAAATGAGGCAAAACATGCAATTAAAACAACATTGCTCGCAATATTTATTTTAAAATATGTGGCCTTGAAAAATATTGTTAAGCTTGAGATCAAAAAACACTTCTAAATCTTGAAATACATCTACTCATGTTTAAACTGTATTTTGGCCGGGCGCGGTGGCTCAAGCCTGTAATCCCAGCACTTTGGGAGGCCAAGACGGGCGGATCACAAGGTCAGGAGATCGAGACCATCCTGGCTAACACGGTGAAACCCTGTCTCTACTAAAAAATACAAAAAACTAGCCGGGCGAGGTGGCGGGCGCCTGTAGTCCCAGCTACCTGGGAGTCTGAGGCAGGAGAATGGTGTGAACCTGGGAGACGGAGCTTGCAGTGAGCCAGGATCCGGCCACTGCACTCCAGCCCGGGCGAAAGAGCGAGACTCCGTCTCAAAAAAAAAAAATAAATAAATAAATGAATGAATAAATAAATAAACTGTATTTTATATACTTTTATAATTTCATTAAAGTATTAGCATTATTTCATTATTTCATTTGTCTTTACCCACATATGGAATATAAATAAAATTATCAAGCTGTTATTATTTTATCATTTACAAAGGGTTTTCTTATATACATATTTCTCCTTTTATTTCAAACAGTTCTATTAGTTAGAGATTTAGTCAAGAAATATTTACTGGATATCCTCTAACTGTGTATTTCACAGTGTGGCAAAGAGACGGTACAGGGTATAAGCAAACGTGATCAACACTCTTGTGAAGCTTGACCTTTGATAGGGAAGCCAAAGGAAAAATTACTTCAATTAATTATAAATGGCTAGATAATTATTTGTCAAAATCGTGTGCAGAATTAGACTGTTATCATAGGATAAAGTGAAAATAACTTTTACCAAGATTTGAATGTACATGTTTGTTTCTTCTCCTTCTTTCTTTTTGCCTCTTCACTTTATTGCTATTTTTGGGTACATGGTATACTTTTCTCTTTTCTCTTAAAAGACTTACCAGTCTACCTTTACCACTCTTTCTAGTCAACTTTTCTCTTTTCTCCTAAAAGACTTACCATTCTCCCATTACTACTCTTTCTAGTCAACTTTACAGTTTGTCTAGGATCAAATGAGATTTTTTTCATTTGATCTAGGGTGTTCATAAATGATTGAAACCTCCAAGAAAGTGGCATATAGCTTTCTCAGCTGTGTCTGCAATGAGTGTATGAAAATATCATTCTGTTCTCATTGTTATTAATGTGGTCATTGTTGCCAATCAGGAGAGAATTATTAGATCCATAATGATCCTAATCTTCTGAGCCTTCAAGAGACTTTAAAACCCTTTATTTATTATCTTCTTATTCACTGTGATATTTCCTCCCTGGTTCAGTTATCATTTTTTTAAAAGTGCAATAAAGTTCTAAACAGAGTCTTTTCCAAGCCTCCATTTTCTTAAGAAAAAGAAACACATTTCAGCCTAAAACCTAGAAATTTCCAACAAAAACTAATACCCTGACTCTGAGCTTTAACTAGAGAAAATAGCCTCCTTAGAGAAAATTGAAAGTTTAAGCACATTCAGATAGGATTAATAAAAAGTTGCATTAAGTGCTACAGCTAGTTACAATTTTCACATAAAGTACTTTCATTTGATTACAATCTTGATTTCTTATAACATGAACATATTATCATTGGCACCATATACTAAATGTATATGAGGCCCTCAGTTTCTGTAGTTTGCATAAAGACAGTGAGTGGTGAAAATGAAACTCCAAAGGCGTATAAACAGAGCAAAAGACAGAGGGAATATTTGAGATTCTAAGGTTGTCTTCCTACCAATGAAAGAACCATATATTAGAGGAGTCAGGAATCTCATATTGAAATGACAGAAGCCACAGATGTTTTAACTCAATCAAGAAAATGCCCTTTTTGTCTGTTGCAATGGAATATAAGGAAATTTACCTTTAAATACATACTTTGCTTCCTTGAGGTAACAATGCTTGTTGGTTGCTACAGCTGATACAAAAAAAGCTTGCCAGAATATCCAGGAGTCTTCAGAGCTTCAACACTTCTTTTAAGAGAAAAATGTACAGTAATAGAGAGGACATAGTGGCTTGTTGGCATAAAAAGTCACAGCACAATAGCATCTATCTTGCGGTCGCTAATGTCACGAATAGGACACCTCCTTAGGACTAAATCTAAATCTATAGCTCTGGCTTAGAATAATAAAGGAATGATCTAAGAGGTGAAAGCCACAAAATAAAATATCTCTATATTAGTGAAGTGAAGAATTCCAGATTTATCCACAATAGCTAATAATGTCTGGAAAACTCTTAGGCTAGCAAATGAAGAAGAAAAAAACGAAGCTGGCCACAGATGTCCGGAATATGCACCTTCATTTATTGTGCAGTCACATAAGAGAAATGATCTCTCCAGAAGGTACAATATGAATGATTAAAGCTCTCTTTAATGCTCCAAACTACTTCCAGAGCTCAGTGGGAACTGTATTCTGTACTTCTGAATAAAAATTGAGTAAATATAAGTGCATCATTTTTTCTTGTTAGACCACATCCTTAAATTTTTTCTATATTTTTATCAAATATAGGATCACTATTTTCTTTTTTCTCCCAAATATTATGGATACTATGTCTATATAATTTAAGACAGCAAGAGTACCAAAGTTTTATTATTGTATAAAATAATTTCACCTACTCTAAATATAGGATGAATTGTCTTTCATCTCTTTAGAGAAAGATCAAAAACAAACTTCTGGGGGGCGGAGCAAGATGGCCGAATAGGAACAGCTCCAGTCTCCAACTCCCAGCGCGAGCGACACAGAAGACCGGTGATTTCTGCATTTTCAACTGAGGTACTGGGGTCATCTCACTAGGGAGTGCCGGACAATCGGTGCTGGTCAGCTGCTGCAGCCTGACCAGCCAGAGCTGAAGCAGGGCGAGGCATCGCCTCACCTGGAAGCGCAAGGGGGAAGGGGATCCGTTTTCCTAGCCAGGGGAACTGAGACACACAACACCTGGAAAATCGGGTAACTCCCACCCCAATAC
>NW_016804208.1:2688805-2720523 GCF_001698545.2 Rhinopithecus bieti | reverse complement strand
GGGGGGAGGAGGGAGGGATTGCATTGGGGAGTTATACATGATATAAATGATGAATTGATGGGTGCTGACGAGTTGATGGGTGCAGCACACCAACATGACATAAGTATACATATGTAACAAACCTGCACGTTATGCACATGTACCCTAGAACTTAAAGTATAATAATAAAAATAAAAAAATAAAAAAATAAAAACAAAACTTCTTTGTTAATTTAAATATACATTTAGGTAAGTGAATTCTATTGGCATTTTCTGTGTTGGCATCAAAGTGAAGAAGAAATTGTTGGGGATGAATGGACTTTAAAGCACATCTTTGAAAGTAAGAAAGTCAATCTCTTTTCTAGCAGATGGAGAACAGAAAAATTTAAAAAATGGTGCATCCAGATAATTGGAAGTAATATAGAAGCTGATTGTGGAAGTTTTCAGAAAATAGAAAGAGTCAGTGGATATTTGGGGGTTTAGTCTTATCATGAAACCAAATAATGATATCTGGGGGTGAGGGCAAGAAATTTAAAATAAAAAAGAATTCGATTATCAATATAAAAACATGCTATCCCAGTTATGCAGTTTTTCTCAGTTATAGCAAGTTTCTTTACTGAATATTATTTGCATGGCAAAGCTATAATTCAGAATAGATACTCAATAAATAATTTTGGGCGGAAAAAGGAGGGAAATCAAGAAAGTGAAAGTGAGCAAGACAGAAAAGAAATAAAATAAAACCCCTTAACTGCTGAGCATCCCAAAATTTTTTTGTGTTTTCTTGACCCAGAATTATCCCTGATACCTTTCTGTTATTTCTCCTCACCATATCCTTCCTTGAGTAATACAGAAACAATTTTGCATTCTATCCCCATCTTCCTCCACTTACACCTTTCCCTCCTTTTGCGAAACACTGCAAGTTGGAAAACTTAGTAAAGAATAAACTCTTGTCTATGCTTGACCAGTTCTAAGGTAGCAGCCACTGATAGACTTGACGACATTCCCTCTGCAGATGGAAAGGTAACAGACAAATTACCAGATCATTTAATCAGATCGTATAATATGTAAAGGCAGTGTTTTGTTTGTGTGTTAATGGAAGCACTGAACTAAGAAAAGATGATATGAACTGATTCTTACAGATACTTTTTTTTCCCCTGAAGTCGCCAAATTATAAAACCTAATCAAAGGAGAGCCAATATCTTTTATGTGAGAAAAATTCTAGAACCAAATCTGACTGCATGGCATTCCCCAGTGAATGAATCCAGTGAGTGCTGGAACAACTGCTCACCATGGTGGCATCCTTTCCAATAAGTAATTTCCTTACCTTGAGGGTTGATTACTAAAATTATTGTTTTATAGTGTCTATTTTTGTTTTCATATTTTAAAAGTATTTTTAAGAAGATAAAACTTACCTTTCACTCTAAATCTCTTTACCCTAGAAGAACAAAACTGGAGGAATCACATTACCTGAATTCAAATTATACTACAGGCCTATATTAATGAAAACAGCATGGCACTGGCATAAAAACAGACACATATATCAATGAAACAGAATAGATAACCCAGAAACAAATATATCCACCTACAGTGAAGTCATTTTTGACAAAGGTGCCAAGAACATTCAACAGGAAAAAGATGATCTCTTCAAGAAATGGTGCTGGGAAAACTGGATATTCATAAGAAGAATGAAAGTAGAGCCCTATCTCTCACCATAGACAAAAATAAAATCAAAATGGATTAAAGACTTAAATCTACAAAATTAAACTATGAAACTACTACAGGACATTGGCCTGGGCAAAAATTTCTTGAGCAATCCCCACAAACACAGGCAACCAAAGCAAAAATAGACAAATGGAGTCACATTGAGTTAAAAAGCTTCTGCACAGCAAAGGAAATAATCACCAAAGTGAAATACAACCCACAGAATGGGACAGAATATTTAGAAGCTACCCATCTGACAAGAGATTAATAACCAGAATATCTGAGGAGCTCCAGCAACTCTATAGGAAAAATCTAATGTGATCAAAAATGGGCAAAATATATGAATAAACATTGCTGAAAAGAATACCTGAAAATGGAAAACAGGCATATGAAAAAGTACTCAACATCACTAATCATCAGATAAATGCAAATTAAAACTACAATGAGAGGTCAGGCACAGTGGCTCACACCTGTAATCCCAGCATTTTGGGAGGCCAAGGCGAGTGGATCACCTGAGGTCAGGAGTTCAAGAACAGCCAGGCCAACATGGTGAAACCCCATCTCTACTAAAAATACAAAATTAGCCAAGTGTGGTGGTGGGCACCTGTAATTCCAGCTACTCAGGAGGCTGAGGCAGGATAATTTCTTGAACCCAGGAGGCAGAGGCTTCAGTGAACCGAGATCGTGCCATTGCACTCTAGCCTGGGCAACGAGAGCAAAACTCACCACAAAAAAATAAAAAAAATAAATAAATAAAAATAAAAATCCTTAGACATATTAAAATGATAAGTTATATTACAACATTTTTAATACTGTATTACCTTTGCATTTCTAAGATAATCTTTATCTGTTTAAACTATATTGTTCTTATATTATTCTTTTAATCTGTGCAATACGCTTTGGTTGTGTCACCACCCAAATCTCATTTTGAATTGTAGCTCTGCTAATTCCCATGTGTCCTGGGAGGGAAGTGGTAGGAGGTAATTGAATCATGAGGGCAGGTCTTTTCCATGCTGTGCTCATGATAGTGAATAAGTCTCATGAGCTCTGATGGTTTTATAAAGGGGAGTTTCCCTGCACACAGTCTCTTGCCTGCCACTATGTAAGACATGACTTAGCTCCTCATTTGGCTTCTGCCATAATTGTGAGGCCTCTTCAGCTATGTAGAACTGTAAGTCAACTAAACCTCTTTCCTTTATAAATTACTCAGTCTTCGGTATGTCTTTATTAGCAGCATAAGAACAGACTAATATAGAAAATTGGTACCAGTAGAGCAGGGTGCTGCTGTAAGATACCCGAAAATGTGGAAGGAATTGGGTAACAGGCAAGTTTAGAACAGTTTGGAGGGCTCAAAAGAAGAAAGGAAGATGTGAGAAAGTTTGGAACTTCCTAGAGACTTGTTGAACGGCTTTGACCAAAATGCTGATAGTGATATGGATAATAAGGTCCAAGCTGAGGTAATATCAGATGGAGATGAAGAACTTTTTGGGAACTGGAGTAAACATCACCCTTGCTATGCAAAGAGATCAGTGGCATTTTGCCCCTGCCCTAGAGATCTATGGAACTCTGAATTCGAAAGAGATGATTTAGGGTATCTAGGGAAAGGAATTTCTAAGCAGTGAAGCATTCAAGAGGAAGCAGATCATAACAGTTTGAAACATTTGCAGTCTGATGATGCAATAGAAAAGAAAACTCCATTTTCTCAGGAGAAATTTAAGCCTCTGCTGACATTTGCATAAATAACAAGGAGCAGAATGTTAATCACCAGGACAATGGGGAAAATGTCTCCAGGGCATGTCAGAGACCTTGGAGGCAGGCCCTCCCACCACAGACCTGGAGCCCTAGGAGGAAAAAATTGTTTCATGGGCCAAGCCCAGGCCCAGGGCCCCCATGCTGTGTGCAGCTTAGGGACTTGGTGCCCTGCGTCCCAGCCACTCCAGTCATGGCTGAAAGGGGCCAAGGTACAGCTCAGGATGTGGCTTCAGAAGGTACAAGCCCCAAGTCTCTGCAGCTTCCATATGGTGTTGAAACTGTACGTGCACAGAAGTCAAGAACTGAGGTTTGGAAACCTCCGCCTAGATTTCAGAAAATGTGTGGAAACACCTGTATCTTCAAGAAGAAGTTTGCTGCAGAAGCAGAACGCTGATGGAAGACCTCTGCTAGGACAGCATAGAAGGGAAATGTGGGATTGGAGCCCCCACACAGAGTCCCCACTGGGGCACTGTCTAGTGAAGCTGTGAGGAGTGAGCCATCACCCTCTAAACCCCAGAATAATAGATCCACTGACAGCTTGCACCATGCACCTGGAAAAGCCACAGACATTCAACGCTAGCCTGTGAAAGCAGCCAGGAGGGGTTCTGTACCCTGCAAAGCCACAGGGGCACAGCTTCCCAAAGCTATGGGGGCCCACATCTTGCATCAGTGTGACCTGGATGTGAATCATGGAGTCAAAAGAGATCATTTTGGAACTTTAAAGTTTAATGACTGCCCTATTGGACTTCAGACTTGCATGGGGACTTTAGCCCTTTTGTTTTGTAGAACTTCTCTCATTTGTAACCGATGTATTTACCCAATGCCTGTATCCTCATTGTATCTAAGAAGTAACTAACTTGCTTTTTATTTTACAGGCTCATGGGCAGAAGGGAATTGCCTTGTCTCAGATGAGACTTTGAACTGTGGGCTTTTGAGTTAATGCTGAAATGATTTAAGACTTTGGGGACTGTTGGGAAGGCATGATTGGTTTTGAAATGTGAGGACATGAGATTTAGGAGGGGCCAGGGAGTGGAATTATATGGTTTGTCTGTGTTGTCACCTAAATCGCATCTTGAATTTTATCTCCCATAATTTTCACATGTCAGGGAGGGACCCTGTGGGAGGTAATTGAATCATGGTGGCTGATATTTCCCATGCTATTCTTGTAATAGTGAATAAGTCCATGAGATCTGATGGTTTTAATAGAGGAGATCCCCTACACAGGCTCTCTTGCCTGCTGCCATGTAAGACGTGACTTTCCTCCTCATTCACCTTCTGCCATGATTGTGAGGCTTCCCCAGCCATGTGAAACTGTGAGTCAATTAAACCTCTTCTCTTTATAAATTACCCAGTCTTGGATATGTCTTTATTAGCAGTATGAGGACAGAATAATACACTGTTTCTAGAAGTTGTTTTATGATATTTAATGTTTTTGCTTTAATAGTTACAAGAATACTAATTTTATTTTAGAAAATGACATCGTGTTTTGTATTGATTTTATATTCACATAATAGAAAGAATTAGGATTTTTTGTAATACTCTGAACAAATTTAAAAACCATTGGAATTATATGGTCCCGAATGCTGGTAAAATTTCTCCATAAAATTCTCCAGGTCATTTGCTTCAGTTAAGGTAAAGAAATTGTTCTAGAACCTTCTTTCTTTCTTTGAAGTTACTCAGTTTGCATGTTCTATTTCATCTGGTGTCACTTTTGATAAATTATATATTTCTAAATGACTAAACCTTTTAATGAGGATTTCAAATTTATTAGAATAGAGATGATTAAGAAAGGTCTTAATTAAGTTATTCTTTCCATTTACTAGCCTATGTTTAATTTTTTTACTATCTTGGAAACATTTTCCTATTTTTTGCCTTTTCAACGTGTAGCTTCCAGTCTTCTACTTCAGAAAAGTTGCACTTAATCATATTATTAAATTTTGCTTTATTTGACTGTTATGTTTTTCTCTGAGGAGACCAAGTATGCCTGTATTGGATGTTGTGTTGGCTATAGTGTACTGTCTCCAAGGAAAGTTGATGGTGGGTATCTCTTAGAAGTCAGTCCTTTCTGGGACTTGCATCAGCTGGAGAGAGTTCCTTTATCCAAGGTTCATACCTCCATCCAAATGTAGCCCACCTTTAATTATAAGTGAAAGCAGATGCATAAAGATCTGGTAACTGACTCAATATTGTTGATAACTATGAGTGGCCATCCTAGCTTCAGAGTGCTATACTAGTTCATCTGAAGCATTCTTACGATTGCACCATAAGACAAATGCTCCCTTTGCTCAATCCCATTTCTTTTTCTTCTCTTTATGACATTTATTAAGCACTCTGTAATAAATGTCCTACCTTCTAATCTTCATGAAGGGCCCCACTTATTAATGGCTGAATAAGCAGACATTAATTGGATTAAAGTGATGGATTAGTTATCAATTGCTCTATAACAAATTACTCCAAAAGTTGGCAGCTTATATCATATTTATTATATCACACATTTTCTGAACATCAGGAATCCAGAAGCATTTTAGCTGTGTGGTTTTGGATTAGGGTCCCTCATAACATTGCTGTCAAGCTGTTGGGCAGGACAATTGAGTGTGACAGGTCCATTCCCAAGTTTTCTCACTGAGTTGTCAGCAAGCCTTAATCCTTATTATCACAAAGAACCCTCAGTTTCTTTCCACATGGGTCTCTCCACAGAACTGTCTCATGAAATAGGATCTGGCTCACCCCAGAGCATGATCCAAGAAGAGAGAGACAGCAAGAACATGAGATAGAGTAACCTAGTCTCAGAAGTGACATAATTGCCATTTCTGCCTTATGCTTAGAAAGTTATCTTGGTACAGTACACAAAGGTGTACATAAGAGGATGCAGGGATTATTTAGGGTCATCTTAGAGGCTAGTTACAACAATTATCACCATAAAACTGGTAGATTAGTTCTGTGTTGTTGCACAGCAAATTACTCCAGAATTCAGGAACTTAAAACAACATTTATTATTTCACGATCTCTGTGGGTCAAAAATTTAGGCAACGGCTTAGGCTTACAAGGCTGTGCTCCTCTCAAAGCTCAGCTGAAAAAGATTTGCTTTCTAGCTCACTCACATGGTTGTTGGCAAGATTTAGTTGCTTGTGGCCTGTTGGACTAAGGTTTCAGCTCCCCATAAGCTGTTGGCTGGAATCCTTCCTCACTTCTATGCCATGTGGGCCTCTTCATAAAATATCTCATGACAAGCAGCTGGCGTGAGAGCAAACATGAGAGAAGGCAAGAGAGACTGCAAACAAGAAAACAGTCTTCTGTAACCGAATCATGAAAGTCGCATCCATCATCTTACCATATTTTGTTAAAATCAAGTCAATAGGTTTATCTCACACACAGAAGGAGGGTATTATGCAAATACATGCATACTAAAAGATGAGGATATTTGAGAACCACATTACAACTGGCAACGTATACCCCATGAGAGTTTGTGGGTAAAGTTAGCTGCAGGCACAATGTGGCTGTGCAATTTTTAAAAACTCACTGCTGGTGAACTAGAAGGTATATATGTAGAAAAAATACAAGTCACCTATAAATTAGGCATTTGAGATATATGGAGGGTATGCATATAGTAATAATAGGGATAATGAAGATTATTGGTTATTGCTGGAGACAACTGATGCTTGGAGAGAGACAATGTAGAACTGAAAACAATTAACCATCAATTAAACGGTAAACATAGGAGCCAGTGGATCTGCTTGGCAGCATCCAAATCACATATCTTGCAGCTAGAAGGAAAAAACCACAACAAAAACAAACAGGAACAGGCTCATGACTTAATCACATCAGCACATCAGTAATGGAGCTCCAAAGATGGTGAAATTCCCAAAGTAGACAAATTTGTTAAGCCGAGTTCGGGACCTTGATTAGGAAATAATTAAAATCTAAAAGGGGCATCTGGGTTGAATGATAGTCAAGGATGACTATTTAAGCAAGTTGTTACATTCATCTGAAACCCTGACCGCATTTCTGAGTAGCATCTCCTACACAGTAGCAAACCCATTGCCTGCCATTCCAACAACATGTCTGTAACACTATCGGTATCAAATTGTCTTCTCCAATGCATTGTCCCTGGGTGATGTCCCATCTTCAATAAGCCCTAGTCAACAAGCACCAAATTTAATACTAAAAGCTTAGAAGTGATTGGCATGTCACCAGCTAAGAACGAGATAATATTCTCAAGAAGAAAATAGGCCAAAATTCAAGAAGGAGGAAAATGGAGTTATATCAAAGGGATACTATGTCAATCTTCTTCCCAGTTTTGATGACATTACTGACAACTGAAAGCTGAGCAGTGTCTAATGGCAAGTTTAGAAACCAGTCCAAATGTTACTATTGCCAAAAAACTGCATTTTTCTGTGTCTCAGTGATCTTGTCTATAAATCATGGTAATGTCATTTTCACAACGCACATTCTACAAAAGTTCAGAAAACCGTTTGTTTAGTATAAATGTTATAATCTTAGTATTAGAACAAGGAAAGCTGTTGTTCAAATATTCACTCACAGAAAATGGGGACATATGTCGGAGGAAAACTCAATATCCAAGACAAGTTTTGGAAAATGTTAAAACAAAGGTGAGCAAAGGTTACAGAAAACGGAAAATAGGAATACTCAGAAGACCATCAGTGTTAACCTTTGCCACCTGCCCACTTGGAAGATGCTTTCACATTTTAGAAATTTACTTGTGCTGCTTTTATATTTTGCTATAGTTGAAGAAAGGCATGTGTAGAACTGTAAGTTCCAAATAGTTACTAGCTGCTATCTCCTAGAAGCAGGCCCTGAAGCGATTCTTCAACCCTACTCCTTGAGCTGGGCGACTGAGTCCCCATGACATTCATTTGTTTACTTTTGCCAGGTCAGAAAGTCTTAACTTTACCAGAGAGCCTTGCCCTCAGAACTATCCTCAAGTTTTGCGGCCCAGGCATCCACGAAGTTCCACCTTAGTTCACTCTGCTCTTGCTGGTCCTCCCTATGTCATTGGATTGCACGGTTATCCTCTAACTCTGTTTCCCATTCTTGGCTGTACACTGTTAACTATGTCTTGAAAAGTAAATCTAGTTGACAAAATGCATCTCAACTTTTTCTTTGTATAGTGGTGGTTAAAAAACTATAAAATTGGAGGAAAAAATGACAATTCCTGTAGTAGAGGAATCTGAATCATCACACAGTTGTATTAATGATTCTAATCAAAGCCATTCATTTTAATAAATATATTGTAATTATGTTCATCTGGTCTTGTTCCTCCAAAGAGCTCAAAGCATTTTACAAGCATTGTATTTCTAGCTACATATTGAAAAAGAAACCTCAAGGATAAATCGTCGGAGAATGAAAATTACATACTTTTAAAGATACCTTGTTATTTGTACTAATTCATTTTTATTCCCACTCTGGAAGGTACAATATGAAGGATCTTTTTTCCATCATCTTAATGCATCTGGAGGTGAGGAAACCATTTTTGGATAACTCCCTCTTAGAAGGGGTGTGTGTGTGTGTGTGATTTTGTTACTTTGCTAGAGTTGCCATATCAAAGGACCACAAATTGGGGGGTTAAACAACAGAAATCTATTGTCTAACAACTAGAAGCCCAAAATCAATGTGTCAGCAGTGTTGGTATCGTTTGAAAGCTGTGTGGGAAGGATCTATCCCAGGTCTCTATCCTTGATATGTAGACAACTGTCTTCTTCCTGTGTCTCTTCACATCATCTTCCACATGTATCTGTCTTTGTGTTCAAATTTCCCCTCTTTATAAAGACACAAATCCTATAGGGTTAGGAGCCCTCATACTCCAATATGTCCTCACCATAACTTAATGACATCTACAAGTACCTGTTCCAAATAAGGTCACATTCTGAGTTGCTAGGCATTAGGATTTCAACATACGGATTATTTTTTCTTTCCTTTTTTTCTTTTTTTTTTTCTTCCTGAGACAGAGTCTTGCTCTGTCACCCAGGCTGGAGTGCAATGGCACAATCTTGGTTCACTGCAAACTCCATTTCCCAGGTTCAAGTGATTCTCCTGCTTCAGCCTCCCAAGTAGCTGGGATTACAGGCACCCGCCACCACGCTCAGTTAATTTTTGTGTTTTTAGTAGAGACTGTGTTTCACCAGGTTGGTCAAGCTGGTCTTGAACTCCTGACCTCAGGTGATCCGTCCACCTTGGCCTCCCAAAGTGCTGGGATTACAGACATGAGCCACCATGCCCGGCCTAACATATGGATTTTAAAGGAGATAAAATTCAACCTTTAACAGTGAGATAAAGACTTGATGCAACTTTAAAACAACAGTCATTAATGCAAAGGAAAAATGGTAGATTAAAACATACGATCTAAAGGAACAAAGTTCTAACTCTATTATCTGCCATGTCTAGCCTCACAACCTTAGACAAGTCCTAGAAGCAAGAGTACTTTTATAGACATAGTTATATGTACCTTTTTGTGAACTCTGGACTATAAAACACATCAATCATGGGGCAGTTAATCAAACTGCAGGATTCAACAAGGCACTCATGAAATGCTTTTCAAATCTGGCTCTTGTATCAGGTAATCTAGTTTTTGAAAATTATCTTTTCACATAAACTAGACAAAACAATGTCACTTTCTTACAGTGAGATAGATTTATGATTGTGATACAGAAAGACATTTCACATTGGCAAATAGAACTTCTGACACTAATGGCTAAAAGACCTAATGAATACTTATAGATTGTTTCTAAAAAACACAGGAAAAATTATAAATTCCTTTCATCACCTTTTTTTTTTTAAACTTTCATTAGCCATTTGCTTAAACCAATTGATGAGAAGCTTACAGTTTGACCCACGTTTCCCGCTGACTTAATTAAACCAACTAATTACTTGACTGTCCAGAAATCATACAAACCTTAATACATATAGATTTTTTAAAGGTAAAGCCTGCTTAGGAATCCTGTGTAATAAAGAAATCCATCCCCTTACCTGAACACTTGCTCCATGTAAATTATATAAGAATAAAGCCAGGGATTAACTAATAGGCATATCAGTTATGAGTGTGCAATAGATGAATTAAAGTGTTGGTTTTCAATGTAGGTGATACCCTGAGAATGTTGATAACACTTTGTGTTAAAAGGGCTAGTAAATTAAATATTATTGTGATAGAAAAGTATTAGGGAATTCAATTCAGCCTTCTGTCAATTTTAATTAATAACAGGGTTCTTTTACCCTGCCACCTATTTAATTTATTAAAACTTATCCTCACATTTCAATGTATCATAAGGCAGAAACTGCTCTTGGCCTTCCTCACTTCTCGGTTACACATTTTTTAAAATTGTAAGTTACTTCATTAAACATATTTTCTAGAATGTGATCTCTAACTTAATGGTAAAATGAGGTCAAACTGCCTCGCTCATTTTTATGTAGGCTCAAACTGTCGTTTAAAGTACATGCTCCCTAAACTACATTCCATAAACACCTGGGGTATTAATGAGCCTGTAACCTCTGTCATTTTCCTTTCCTTTGACACTATAATTATAGAAGGATTCTACCACATTAAGAGTTATAGCTCCCATATTTAAAGAGGCTATCTTAGGCTTTACAGATTTTTCTTTAATCTTTAAAATATCCCTATGTGGCTCTTTAAAGCAACAACAACTTAAATGTTAGGTGTCATTAAATAAACAAACAAATAATAAGAGAAATAATTGGTTTATGTAAATGAAAAGTCCAGAGGAAGGTATGATTTCAGACAGGCTCAGGCTTTCAAGTATAATTTCTATGTTTCCCTCCCTTCTACACTTTTTCATGTGTGGTATTCCTTAACATCCTGAACACACTGGTTCTACTCAGCTCAACAAACATCATTCTGGCCTTCCTAGACTTTATATCTAGGCAACTCATCTTCATCCACAGAATCTGAAAAACTAGCAAACGTCTCTCTACAACTTCTAATAAAAGGAAGACAAACATCTTTCCCGATGCCATAGACATTATCTCTTCAGGTCTCATTGGCTCAAACACAATCGTGTGCCTTCTGGAGGTCGTTTTATTCAAATAGCATATCTGAGTATAGAGGAAAGGCTCTCAAAGGAAATCTGATAGCATCAGAAGGGGGAAATGGATGCTGGGTAAGCAAACAATAAATGCCTTCCAGAAGTAGGTATCATAATCTCCAGTTAGTGGATGAAAAAACCAAGATGCAGAGAGATTAAGCTATGCTTGTATCAAGATACTGTTACTAGTAGCTGAAAATATGCTAAAATAATAGGTTGTCAGTACCAGAAAAGATCTTCAACCACAAAACCGTATTCTACAGTTTAGAAAGTTTAAACCTTACCTTGTCAGTTGATATAATCTTAAATAACTTCAGTATGCCTATTTTTATTTCAAAAAAGTCTACATATAAGACAAATAATTTACTTACATATTTTTAAACCTATTGTACAATTAATTATTGACTATCATACATGGCAAATAGTAGCCAAAATAAAGTATTTATTCCCTGGATTACACAAAAACAACACAACAATCATCATCAGACATCATGAGCAAGACACCAGCTTCTGGTTGTATTGAATATACATAGAATGTGCCATTAGTTATCAAGATTTCAATTTGATAATACAATAGTGGAGTTCTACAAAGGTTCTCTACTGAAATGTAGATGGATACATGAAAATAATGCAAGTATGCTAAGAAAACATGTACTTTATACATTTCCCACCTTGCATCATCTACTGCCTCCTTAAGTTATCCAGCTCCAAGAGATTCTATTAAAAGCTTCTACTGTAAGCACCATTTTTCATCTCTACAAAACTTAAAAATACTAAATGCCACCTTGCTGCTGGAAACCTCCTGAAATTCCAATGCACTGAGAAAGAAGTCTGTTGGAAATGCAAATGAGAAGTTTACTTTGTGGAAAACATTCAAACTGTTTAAGAAACAGGAAATTGAAAGTTTACTTTTTTTAAGGTATCAATTAATCACAACCCTTCTCCCCTTGGAGTTCTGAAGCAATTGAGAAGTTGGCACAGAGCCACATAGGAAGAAAAATAGCTACGTAATGAATGGTAACCAGATTGCAGACTGCAGTTGAAAACCCCAGGACTGTGATGATGGGACTTCCTGTGTCCTATCTCCTTGCTTAACAATCGAAAACCTAGAACTACAGACTGGGGTCAGCTAGACTTGCCCAACCAGATGAAGACAGAGAAGCTTGAAGTTTCCCACCCAGAAGAAGCAAGTGCTAACTCATTTGCATAAAACATGGAAGAAATCACCAAGAGGAACCTCTCATTTCTTTTATCAACACACATCAGGAAACACAAGTAAAAGAGATAAGAATAAATGAGCAGTGACTTTCACCCAGAGCCCATAAATCAACAAGGGAGAAAAGCAAAATTTTCCTTTAATATGTTTTCTTCCTGGGAAGTAGAGAAAATATTATTCCCTCTTTGAAAACTAAAACCCGTGTCCTCCAAAATTGGTACTTGTTGCATGCAGATCAGTAAGGTTTTTTTTTTTTTCCTTTTGAAAAGGCTTCCTATGTAGCTCTTCTTTTCTGGAGGGAATGGAGTGTGATGGCTAAGAGACTAGCTGTAAAGTCAAACTTCTCAGGTCTCCCTTCTGTTTCAGACGCTGATCAGCTGTGTCACATTGAGCAAGTAACCTGTGTGATCCTCAGTTTTCTCATACGAAAAATGTGCATAATCATCGTATCTACCTCATAGGGTGGCTAAAGCATTAAATGAGATCATCCATGTAAGCCAGGACACAGGACAGTACCTCTCCTTCATTTCATCAAAGAAAACTGCATGGACACTTTTTTTTTTTTTATTTTCTCTTTTTTGAGAACGAGTCTCTGCTCCTCGCCCGGCTGCGAGTGCGACGGGCCGGATCTCAGCTCACCAATACGACCAAGGAAATGCAAGCTGCCCGCGCGCCCGGAGGTTTACGCGCGGTTCTCGCGTGCGCTCGGCCTCGCCCCGACGTAGCGGATACGGGCGCCGGCCGCACCGGTCGGCTAGTTTTTTTTTCTATTTTTAGTAGAGACGGGGTTTCACCTTGTTAGCCAGGATGATCTCCATCTCCTGACCTCGTGATCCGCCCATCTCGGCCTCCCAAAGTGCTGGGATTACAGGCTTGAGCCAGCGCGCCCGGCCTACACTTTTTAAAATAGCAAGAAAGGCCCTGCCGCAGTGGCTCACTCCTGTAATCCTAGCACTTTGGGAAGCCGAAGCAGGTGGATCACGAGAGCTTACAGAGTAAACTCTACAGAACTATTGGTTGTTTTTATTACTATTACTACTTCTATGGGTTCTGTCCAAGAAAATCAAGTCATGACATTCGTCAGGAGATACTGTTATTCAAAGAGCTTATTGCAGGAGGGGAAAAGAGACTATTGCAATAGCAAGAAATCTATGATCATGTCTGCAAGTATTTCCAAATCAAAGAGAAGAAAAATTCTTTCAGAAGGTAAAAGAGGGGAGGAGAAATAGCAGAATATTTAAAGGGGAAGCTGAGCAAGCAAGAGGGAATGGCCAATGCAGTTTGATAAGAAAAGGGTCTCACCGTGTGGTTGGGCGATTCCCGGGAGAAGCTGATGAGAGGGCACAGTCTGCTTTTTTGTGCTTGGTTCACGCTTGGAAGAAGCGTAGTTCAGGGGCCTGTAGGAAAGAGAAGCCTGTTGAAAGTTCAGTCAGGACAAAACGGAGGGTAAGAAATGAGCAACTGGGAACACTTGGTCATCTCAAAGTCATCCAGTTCAAAGTCATTCTCTTCTATCTTCACATCCTCAGACCCTGTTCTTCAGCTTGAGTATCTCCTTGTACTGCAGAGGCTTTGTGCTCAATTCTGGGAGTGTAGTGCTGGGTCCTAATTATCCACTGCTTCCCTCCATGACTGTGGCAGCTGTGCTGAAAACAATCTCCACTGGGTTTTCCACTGGAGCAGAAGGAACACCACCTACATATGCCATGAAAGTCATTGTTTTACCACTCCACAGAAACCATTTCTGTACTTGTTGGAAAGTGGTGAATTTCCCTAAAGTGTTTCTATTTCAAATTTTGCTTTGTGAGAAATAAAGAAAGTAAGCCTGTTTTCCCCCAATTGAGCATTGCAGTACACCCAGGATCTTCTCAATTTTCTCCAAGTAGTTTCCTAGTATTACATCTTTACTTCTAATTTGGGATCCTCCTGCATATTTCACAGAAAGGGGAGAAAAAATAGCTTAGTGGAATACACATGTGCACAGCACAGCTCCCTCTTCTCCATATGCTAATGCCAGAATCTCTTACCTTAGTCAGAAACATCAGTGGTTTTATGAGAGACTGAATATACAAATAGACAATGGCCAGATGATAAATGACAGCATAGCTGTGACCCAAAACTTTTGCAGCAACCAGTCCAGAAAGCCAAACCAACTTCTATAGCAACAGACCCAAAATTAAGGATTTGGTCAATGACTGTCTGCTTCCCTAAGTTTTACCCCCACTCCCAATTCAGAACAAACCAGAGAAAGCCAAATATGCTCTCCAAACCAATGACATAGAATGTTTCATTTCTAGGAAGGAAGAAGGGAGGGAGAGAGGGAGGGAGAGAGAGAAAGAAAACTGCAGTAGTAGTGTCTGGTGTCTGGTTACAGGACTTCTTCCAAGTTTTTGAAAGATCAGCATTAGAGAGAGGCCAGGTGTGCTGACTTCACTACAAGGTTCTTTTCTCTTATCACATGAAATTATTTGAATGAGTATTTTGCTCAAAGTCCTCCAACAACTCTTCATTTCCTTCAGAGTAAAAGTTAATTTGGTTCCATTGTCTTTATAGACCTTATGGCCCTATGCCATCTGAAACCTCCTCTCTCCATCGCCTCTCTGACCTCATCCTCTATTATCCTTCCACTCCCACCAATCCCTTTTGAATCACCCTTTCTATCATGCTGGTCTCCTTGTTATTTTCCAAACACAACAAGCACACTCAAAGATTGGAATAATATTCCCCCTGTAAAACAAAAAGTGACTAAGGCAAATCTCAATCAATTTAGGTCTATTTTGCCAAGGTTGAGGATGCACCTGGGAAAACACAAATCACAGATGCATCTGTGCTTTTTCCAAAGACTGTTTTGAGAACTCTAATACTTAAAAGCAAAAGAGAATGCAGGAGGGGAAAGAGGGGGGAAAAAAAGGAAGAAGGGTGGACAATGAGGCAAGTGGTTACATTCTTGTGAGACTTTAACACTCAGTGAATCTACATTTCACATGTGAAAAGAGGGAGTAGAGGGTAAAGTCAACATTGAATTTGTCTTGGAGTGGGTGGAAGGATGATTTCTAGTCTTGTCCTTGTCAGGTACCTATGAAGATAAGCTGGTAATTGACATTTTCAGGGTGAGATTTAACAGGACTCTGTTTTAGGACTAGTTTATAGGAAAGGATGTATGTTCTGAAAGACTTTGGGGCCCTCAAAAAATTTCCTTGTGAGCCATTTGTGAGGGAGTCCATTTGGGGAGATATGTGAATTCCAGTGATTATAGGAACCAGGCTTATACATGAGGCACAACATAGGGTTGTGAAATTACAGCTGTCTGGGATAAAAGGAAGGCAGTGTTTGCACAACTCAGTTCCCAAGTTTAACTTTCCCTTTGGCTTAGTGAGTTTGAGGTCTCAAGGTTCTATTTTGTTTCACACCCAAAATAGCCACATGATTCATTTTCTTTAACACTTCGCTCAAATTTCACCTTCTCAATGAAATGCACCTGAGATCTACTTATTTAAAACAACCCACTCCACCTGTGCCACACTCTGGATTCTCTTTACCCTTCCCTCTATCATTTGCATTTATTAACTTAAAATATATAATTTACTGGTATTTTGCAGGATACATATTTTTTTGTGAGCAAAGATGCAGACATGGGTAAAAGGTTATCCAATAAGAATATACAGAAATAATATTCCTAAATTTACAATTCAGTAGAATGCCTTATTAATTTGAAATATGGAGAAATATCATTTTCCTTAGACTTGTTTCTGCATTTGTTATAATTATAATAATCACTATGCTATAGTTTGAATGTTTTCTCCAGAAAGCATGCATTAGAAAATTAATCCCCAACATGCTGGAAGATAGGGCATAATGCGAGAAGTTTAGGTCGCAAGGGCTCCACACTCATGAATGGATTAATGTTGTTTATAAAAAGGCTTGAAGCTAAGAGTTTGATCTTTTGCTTGCTCTTTCCCTCTTTTCTCTTCTGCCATGAGATGAAACAGCAATAAGCTACTCACCAGGTGCAGCTTCTCAATCTTGGACTTCCCAACCTCCAGAACTATAAGAAATAAATGTTTTTTTTTCAAATTACCCAGTCTATGCTATTCTGTTTCAGCAGCATAAAATAGACTAAGGTACATTACTTGTAAAATGGTTGAATATGTCTGAAGATGAAGATCTCCATTACAGAAAATTTTTATATTTTCCAGTTTGGCAATTAAAGAAGACAACCCAAATGAAAATAAGCAGGAACTCTTTATTTGGAGCTTGCTAAAGCAAGGGAGTCAGACACTATTGAGACTGCCAGGTGGGAAGGGTTCCCCAGAAAAACTCCAACCAGCCTGTGTACTTGGAGAAATGCGCGCTGGGGCGGAGCCATAGACGTTCTAAGCCATTTGCAGCAGGGAGGAGCCTGGCCCTCTTCTTCCTGTGTGGAATCTGGAATTCAAACTGCGATGTGGGAAGTGCACCAGCAGGGACTCTGGCTTCATGGAGGGTCCCTGTTTCCCTTTTCACCGAATAAAACCCTGCCTTACTAACCCTTCAGATTGTCTGCAAGCCTAAATTTTTGTGGCCATGTGACAAGGACCTCATCTTTTGCTGAACTAAGGAAAAGCCCTGCAACACTAACGCTTGTGTTTAGCAGAGATGGAAAGGTAGGCAGGAAAATGGGAAAGCTTTATCATAGAAAAGGCAGAGGGAGGAGCTTCAGGTATGTTTTTATCAGAGGTTGTTGGCATTGACCAATCTAGTCTAATATCTCCCTCGGCCTGATTAAACTTTAGAGGCTTTTCCCAACTATAAGCCCCTGACTACCCTTTTCTTAGAGTGTTTAGAAAACTTGAAATTGTAAATTCTTTTTCTGCCCATTTCAGATGTAAATTTTATACAACTCAGGAAAATCTTTCTCAAGGACTTGGGACCCACCCATATGAAATGTAATCAAGAAAGGTAGAGCCCCTGACTCCCAATCTCTGTGGGGGGGTAGGAGCTCAACTTTGATAAGGACAGTTAGCAAATACAGATAGCCTAATAATATTGATCTTCTTCTCCTCTAAAGTCCTCCAATATTTTTCCATTTTGTTCATCCCAGTGTTAAAAAATGTCTACTATATTTAAATAATTTGCTCAGGAATGACAACATTTGTTGCTTGCATAAAATTAAAACCCATACGATTCAAGATTAATTATTTTCACTCCTTCTTTCTTTCCTCCCTCCCTCCCTCCTTCCTTCCTCCCTCCCTCCTCCCTCCCTCCCTCTCTCTCTTCCCTTCCTTCCTTCCTTCCTTTCCCTCCTTCCCTCCCTCACTCCTTCCTTCCTTCCTTTCTCCCTCCATCCTCCCTCCCTCCTTCCTTCCTTTCTTCCTTCCTTCCTTTCCCTCCTTCCCTCCCTCACTCCTTCCTTCCTTCCTTTCTCCCTCCATCCTCCCTCCCTCCTTCCTTCCTTTCTTCCTTCCTTCCTTTCCCTCCTTCCCTCCCTCACTCCTTCCTTCCTTCCTTTCTCCCTCCATCCTCCCTCCCTCCTTCCTTCCTTTCTTCCTTCCTTCCTTTCCCTCCTTCCCTCCCTCACTCCTTCCTTCCTTCCTTTCTCTCTCCATCCTCCCTCCCTCCTTCCTTCCTTTCTTCCTTCCTTCCTTTCTCCCTCCATCCTCCCTCCCTCCTTCCTTTCTTCCTTCATTCCTCCTTCCTTCCTTCCTTCCTTCCTTCCTTCCTTCCTTCCTTCCTTCCTTCCTTCCTTCTCCCTTTCCTTTCTTCCTCCCTCTTTCCCTCCCTTCCTCCCTCCCTCCCAGTAAGGATTATGTTAGGTAATCTTGTATTATCCCTTATCACTCACAAAACCTCTGCTCTCTAGAAAATCTTCATTGAATTGGAGAAGTTCCAGTTCCTCAACTGGGTGGGAGATTGACCACTGTAGAAACCTAATGTTACAGCAGTTGAAAAGATGATCCAAAAGCCCTCTCGTCTCTGATACATTTCCCTAATCTTGATACATTTTAACAAGTGTTGTTTTATTCTTTTAATTTTAAGCTTAATTCTGCTAAACGTTTATTATTCAGAAAAGAGCTGCCAAGATACTGTTCCAAAGAAAATACGTTTTTGTAGCTTGTGTGGGAATACTTCCAAAAGGTAATGTAGATTCCTCTGAAAAAGACAGTATCAAAATTCTCCAGAGGCCTGGAGCTCTAAGCCCTTCATTGCATTCCATGTGCTGCTACTAGCATAACAAAGTCAATTAGTACCCTTTGGTCAATAATCCTCTCAACTATTCACATGGAAAAACTCTTGAGCTAGATAAGGTGCTCATTATCACGAGAGGAATAATTTGCATGTTAGCATGGGGGAAATATGATAGGGTTTTAAAAACCCTCTTCACTCTCACAGTCAACTTGATTGTAAAGGATGTAATCATTGCCTCTTTTTTGTAAATTGCATTTAATAATTTTGCATTTTCCCCACAACTTTCCACTAAAAGGCAGAGATAACCAATAAAGGATTTTAAAAAGTAAGCAAAAGTTTCTTTCAATTTTAATTTTCATCAGTTTTCTATTATATACAATGCAGAGGTATATGTTTCTTGTTTGCTGGCAGTGGTTGGGGAGCTCCTCTTTAAACATAATGAAATCTCAGCAGTGGTAGATGAACTCTAATTCCCAGAAAAATAAGAGACTACTATTGTAAAGGCTCAAGGCTGGCAAACAAAGATTGTGTTAAAGCCACTGAGTATAGAACAGATCTTTCATAACATGTCATCCCTCATCAAGGTAAAAAGTTGCTAATCAATTTAAAGAGATGGAGTGGAGAGACAGGGAGAGAGAGAAAGCAGCAATGGCTGCTGCTCCTATAATAAGGTGACTAATTGTATGCTATTGTCTGTTTGATGGTTTAAGCAGAATAAAGTGACACTGATCTGGAAATGTGAGAATGAAGCAGAACAAGAGAGTGTTTGTAAGAGGAATAATTTCAGGCACCCATGAGGCTTCACATAAAACTCATTTGCACACAGACAGGGCTCTCTTGTGGATGATGGATAAATGTAATTCCTAGTTACCAGTGTTTCTTTTTTCTTTCTTTCTCTTTCTTTCTTTCTTTCTTTCTTTCTTTCTTTCTTTCTTTCTTTCTTTCTTTCTTTCTTTCTAACTGACAAGGCATTGAAGACACAAGAATGGAATCTGGACAAAATGGCTTCAAAATGAGAATAATTTCTGAAGTAATTTAAATTTCTAAATGATTAGACAGTGACTGTGCGGACTGTTCCCTCAGGTCACTAACACAGATATTCTTAATAGTCATTCCTGCAATTTTCAATAGACATCAACAATATTGTCCAATCAAGCTAAAAAAAATGTGAAAATGGGCTGTGAGTTTTAATCAATACTTGAAAGCTTTCAATTAAGTTTTACATAAGAGAAAACATACATGAACTTTAATCTTTTAAGCAAATTCTTACTGAAAAGGAGAAAGGGGAACAATTTTAAAACCGGAAAGATCAAAGCCAATTCAAGATGTACGAGCGCCATCTGGTGTCCATAATAAAAACGGTATCAGTTTTTATCAGTCAAATTCCCCTTTTGTGGGCTTTGTAGTGCAAAAGGGTTATAGTACACAGAGTAATTCTTGAAATGGGATTTACTCTATGTCTAATATCCAGATGTTACTATTTACTATGTGTTTTTAAAGCAAACTAACCTAAGGAAGTGAGGTGGGCTGAAGCAGTGGATTTGCTGTTAACACATATATTCAAACATTTCAGGAAAAATAGTTCATGTTTCAACTAGAGAATTCACATAATTGCTACAGTTCTCCACCCTAATTTACTCAAACCAACCTTCCCTGATACAGGAAAAGTGTTTCTATACTTTCAGAAGCAATGCCTATATAAAAATATAGGAGAAGCAGATGGGTAGTATATTTTTAAGAAAGAAACTTTGAGGCTTATAATGCTAATGCACTAAGATAAATTTAGCAATATATTAAAAAAAGAAACCTAAGTAGTGGTACTTAAGTGTCTTGGAAATGTATGCACATATCTATTAATAGAACCTGAAAAATGTACTGTCTTCCATCCTGTTCTGCAACTGATTTTTACTATACCTATATATTAAGTGTAATAACTCATCTTGTTGTCTTAACATTCTTGGTATCATTTGAGCTACAGAGGTTTCTGACAATTTCAAGGACCAGCAGAATATTTCACAAATGAGGTACTTGCAACTCAACAACAATCAGCCCTCTGATATCATGAAATCTTCAGGCTTACCCTATGTGGTTTGGTTGTATTAATGAGTCCTAAATAACACTGTGTTTCTGTCTTTGAATAAATGCATTCAGCAAAATTTTAACCATGCTTCTTTCTTACTGCAGCTAAATAATACGCAGCAAAACACAGTCATAAAGAACATGAAAAAATAATTTATATATCCTTTGTCTCATAGAATAAGAAATCTGAAGAAGATAATGTTTCTTTTGTTCTAAAAAAGAATCTGGACTTTCATTAAGAGACAAAAGCAATTTCAATAATGTAAAAATTGAGTCTTTAGAATGGTGTACCTTTTAATATCTGGTAACAGATAACTTTTGAAATTATTGCTGCAAAATAAAATGATTTCACAAGATTACAGCTAGAGGTTGGCACCTAATTTTCAAGCAATGGTGAGAAATTTTATGTGACTTTTACTTGTAGTCTCAAGTAATTATCCCTACCAGAAAAGAACTGGACCAAGAGGCACTAGGGGAGCTGGCCAAGCATGTCTTTCTTGTGTCCCAGGAGAGAACTGATGGATGTGGCAGAGGAGACGACTGGCATCTGGGACTGGGATGTCTTAGCACCTGGCAACTTGCTCTCACCCCAGGGCTATGGCTGGCTTGGCACAGCAAGGAGTAAGAGAGGGCTTTAATATGATAAAGGCATTCAGAAAGGCTCAGGAGAGATGACACTATTCGTACTAAGTCACGAAGTTCAAAAATTGTTCACAGGGAATTTAAGTTTTGACTTCGAGCAAGATCAGCTATTCAGTAACTATTTTTGTTTTCCTGTAATTTAAGAATAATTAGGTCAGATGCCTTACACTAAATGTCTACTATATTTAAAGAATTTTCTCAGGATTGACAACATATGTTGCTTGCATAAAATTAAAATCTATATGATTCAAGATTAATTCTCTCGTACTAATAAACATAAAAGTATAAGAAATATCTTCTTAGAGTACATGCATTTGTAAAAAATAAAATGTAATTTTGGCTTTGAAACATGCATTTACTGCTTAATAAAAACTTGATGTACAAATTGTATCTTTAGACTTTTTCCCAAACGTCAAGAATTCTGTGCCATCATACAGAAGATGGCTAGGAGGCAGACTGCGGAAACATCAGTTTTACAGTCACATCACAATTTTTGTTTCATTTTATACAAGATCTCTGCTTGAATATAAGTTAATTGTCACAAACATAAAAGTATATGTTTTATGCCCTAAAATTTTTTTTTTCTGTCTTTTGGCATGACTGGTTTGGGAAAAGAGGAGGGACTGGGTTCAGCTGTGGTGCTTTGTTGTAAATGGCAGCGTGGCCTTTGCTACTGAGAAGGATGAAGCCTGGGTCTCTAGTCCACCTTTGCTGTACCTTTGCCACGTGGTACTGTATGCTTGCCGGCTAGAAGGAGGGTGAGGGATTTTTAGAGTCTGCAAATGAGTGTGTGTGAGTAAGTGGTATCCACATTCTCAACTGCAAGTCACTGTAGCTTCTTTTTCCCAGAAAACAGGGGTTACATGTTGCAGTTCCTAAAACTAACCGAAGTTCGCTTTACTGATGCAGCACAAGAGATGTAAAAAAAAAAAAAAGAAAAGAAAAGAGGAAAGATGCTTTTTAGGTGTCTGTTTGTTTGTCTGTTTTTGTCACTTGATGGAAAACACTGACGAAAGGTCAGAGCTCCCGTCCTGATCTTTTCATCAAGGCGCCTTTCCTAATAATATGGCTCAACTGTGAATGTAGAAGGTGGGGAGAGGGGAGAGAAAAAAAAAACTCTGGAGTTAGAGGATACAGAAAAATAAAAGTAAAATTGTTACAAATAAAGGGCACAGACTTCAAAAACAAAAAAGTCACAACCCAAACAAACCAAAATTTAAATGATCAGAATTAGCAGCACAAAGAAAATGCCCTCTCCTGATTTGTATTGTGGCAGTCTGAACATCCCAGAAAATTGTGCCTAAGAGTTTAGAAAAACAACAAATAACAAATAAAAACAAATAAAAAACAAAAGTAAACACACATACACACAAAACAGCAAACTTCTGGTAACTATTTTGGATTACAAACAGGATAAATTTAAGGTTCAAACAATCTGATAAAATAACCATTTGGAAACTGAAAAATAGATATATTTTCTATCATTATCTGTAACATTTAGGAGTACTATCTCCTAAGCTAACATTTTGGCTTGGTGGTGGCTTAGCATTCTTCTTTGTGTTTTTTATTTGCTTGTTTTTGTTTTTGAGATGGTGTCTCATTCTGTCACCCAGGTTGGAGTGCATTGGCATAATACCCGCTCACCACAACCTCCGCCTCCCAGGTTCAAGTAATGCTCCTGCCTTAACCTCCTGAGTAGCTGGAATTACAGGCGTGCGTCACCACATCCAGCTAATTTTTGTATTTTTAATAGACACAGGATTTCACCATATTGGCCAGGCTGGTCTCGAACTCTTGACCTAAAGTGATCCTCCCACCTCAGCCTCCCAAAGTGCTGGGATTACAGGCATGATCTACCATGCTTGGCCTCTTCTTAGTGTTTTTTTTTTTTTTTTTTTTTTCCACTCTCTGACATGAATTCCAAAGTAACTAATTTTCGATGTTTTTATAGGGGAAGCAATAGCACATGAATTAATGAGCATCTGGATGAAATTATTATATAGTATAAATAAAGCTTTAAATGATAAGAATAATAGTTATAGTAATCCCTTGAAAGTTTTGTTGCACATAATCAATAGTAAGATTTTTAAGGTGCTAACAAAGAATAGTAGATATTTTAGTTTACCAGTTAAAGTTATATTGTCATATAAAAAGAATAACAACCAATAATTCACTGGCCATAGTAAATATTTGTAGTACGTCAAATTTTATGCATAAAGTGAAAATATTAATGTTTTCATATTCTGTAATTGAGGTTCACATGATACAAGTTAGATAAATGTGACCTACACTGCTCTAAACATTTTATAAACATTAACTTTGTTAAATTGGCACCAGATCTGTGAAGTAAATGACATTATGTCCAATGATGGATGAGGAAACTAAAGCCCACAGAGTCTAAACAAGATGTACAAGGTGAAACAGTAACTGAGAGATCCAGAATTGAACCTACTTCTGCTCATTTTGCTATTCAACACTGAGTTTTCAAATACGGCTCACCTTATGAATATGGGCCATGAGTTGCATCTGAGTTACATATTACCAAAGAGACAGGAGAAACAGACATCAGAGATTTTCTTTAAGAAGTGTGTAACTCTAGAGATACACACACAAGGATAACATATTTTAGTGTGATAGTGTGTGGTGCTGGCTATCAATGTTATAAAGAAGTAAGAGACAATCAGTTGGAGAAGACAAAGAAAGCTTCTTAGAACAGGGAAATAAGCATTCTGTGCACTCAACATTCCCCAAGCATCTGCTATGTGCCAGAAACTGCCCAGTCATTGTGTTTACAAAGAGAAAAACACACAATTCTGATCTCAGTCTAATGGGAGAGAAATATAAGTGATAACGAAATTATATTGCACAGTAATTAGGATTTTCATAAAGTTCAATGTAAGGTTTTGTAAAAGCATCAAAGAGACAATTAATGTGGCCTTTTAGGGTAGGGGTTGGGGGGTGGAGATATTACATTAACAAAAAAATCCTCCAAAATGAAATATTTGAAAAATGTTGAAGGTCAAGTAAAAATTATGCTGATGAAAAGAATGGGGACATTAAAGCCCTGCAGACAGAGCAAACAGCATGTGAAAAGCTTCAGCTGTGAGTGAGTACTAGTTACTCAAGACAACTGGTCAGTAGATGTGTTTAGAGTGGCAAGTGATAAAACAAGAGACAGAAGCCAGGGTAAGTCAGGAAGGACATTTTATATTTAAAACAATTTGGAGGCATGAAATGATTTAAGCCAGAGACTGATTGATCAATGTGACTACAATATAGGAACAGATTAGAGGGTCTTGACAAGGGAGGCAAAGAAAAGAGATATTGATTTCTGAAATTAGTTAAGAAAATGGTGAACGTGTGAATGATGGATTAAGACAAATACATGTTCAATACATATGACAAGCAGTGACATAAAATGTTCCATTAATGACGACTAAGTGACAGAAATATGTATTAACTGTTTTATTATGTTTGTGTTTGAAATTTTTAAATAAAATATATAAGATCACTTAAAATGAATTGATAATATACTACTCATTATATTGTGATAAAACATGATTATTGATAATGCAAAGATATTAAAAGATGCTCTGGATGAGAGTAATTTAATGATTTCTAAAATCAATTACAATGATACATTTCTATGTTAGGAACTTTTCATAGTGCTATGAAAAAGAGTCACATATGCTCTTTAAATAGTTTTTTAATGATATAATTAACAAAAAAGTTTGAAGAAAAGTAAAATATTCATAACTCAAAATAAACAGTATTTTCTTTTATAAGTGAAATCTACTAAATTTTCTCTAACAAAAGAGGGACAAGAAAAATACATAAATAAGTTACATATAAGAACTATGTACAAAGTGGAAAAAGTGAAATAGCATTGGTCCCACCCTACAAGCACTTAAAAGCTTTCTTCAGGAAATACTACCTGGGACAAATCTTTAAGGAAGGGTTTTAGCTTGATGATAGATGTATGGATCTAGGCATATTCATTGAAAATAGATAAATTGGACAGGGCCCAGTGGTTCATGTCTATAACCCTAGCAGTTTGGGAGGCTCAGACAGGAGGATTGCTTGAGTCCAGGAATTCAAGGCCAGTCTGGGCAACATAGCAAGACTCTGTCTCTACAAAAAAAAAAATTAAAAATTAACCAGGTGTGGTGGCGCATGCCTGTAGTTCCAGCTACTTGGGACACTAAAGTGGGAGGATTGCTTGAGCCCAGGAGATCAAGGATGTGATGAGCCATGATTGTACCACTGCACTCAGCCAGGACAACAGAGTGAGATCCTGTCTCAAAATATAATTTAATAAAAATCAATAAAAATCAATCAATAAATAAAACAAATAAAATTTTAAAATAAAATGAAAATTAAAAGCTATTATATTTTTTCTAACCAGTGAAATCAAGTAAAGTTTTCTAGTCTCTACGCAAGAATAAGTTTTCTTTACTTCATACTACTAGAAATTAAAAGTATTACTAGAAATCCAAAAGAAAAATTCTTAACAGTGTAAACATTACGTTAAGAATGACTCAAAGATGATCACATATGTTGCAACTTTATAGCATTATGCTAAATGTTCTAGCTAATACAATGACACATGAAGAAAAAGAAAAATACACATACCAGAGAAGATAAATACCAGATTAACATACAAAATAAATATCTTTCTATACAACAGTATAATGCAATTAAAAAGAATGGAAAATTACAATCGCAATTGAAGTCTTAAAATATATAATTAACTAAAACAAATAAAGATATTTAATAAGGAGATACCCACTTGAGAAAAGTAGAGATATATAACATTCTAGATTAGAAGACTCAATATTTTTAAATGATGAGTCTCACAAAGGTAATGAAAATAAAAAACTTGTAAGATGAATTGTGCATCTTGGCCTTCAGATTCCAAAGTTCTGGAAGGAACAAATTAGGGGAAAAAAGTATATATATATATATATATTTTTAGATGGAGTCTCACTCTGTCGCCAGGCTGGAGTGCAGTGGCACTTTTTTGGCTCACTGCAACCTCTGCCTCCTGGTTCAAGCAATTCTCCTGCCTCAGCCTCCCAAGTAGCTGGGATTACAGGCATGCACCACCACACCCAGCTAATTTTTGTATTTTTAGTAGAGACGGGGTTTCACCATGTTGGCCAGGAAGCTCTCCGTCTCTTGACCTCGTGATTTGCCCATCTTGGCCTCCAAAACAAGAAGCATAATTTTAAAGGGAAGAACAGTGAGGGTAAACATATTCTACTAGAGATATAAGTTTAAGTCAAGAGAATTTAAAAGAGTATGATATGAATGCAGAATAAACAAAATAATCAATTCAAAAATTAATAATGCAGAAATAGATGCATCAGTATGTGAGAGTTTTAGTATATAATAAAATCACATTTAAAATAAAATAGAAAGAATAGGTTTTCAATTTATAACACAAAATAATTTGTAATCTGTATACATGTAAGAATTGTAAACTTAAGTTAGAGTTTCACTTTGCAACATGCACAGAAATAAATTCTGCATGGTTTAAAACCTGTATGTCAATTAAAAAACAATGTTAGAAGGAACTATAAAATAATAATATTGTAATTTTATTAGGAGGACAGTATTTCCCTAGCCATACATATACAAGAAGCCATAGAGAAAAAAAGACCCACAAATGTGACCACAGAAATAAATGAAAATCTTCCCTGCCAAAACTATGAGTTACAAGACTTCTGATGTATTAAAGAGTAAAGAATTGTGCTATGATTGGTGGAACTATTTTCTAATGTTATAATATTTAATGGAAAAATATATAAACTATATTAAAAGGTCCAACTACTCAATAATTTTAAAAAAATTAAAAGAACCCAATAGAAACGAATTGTAGAAGTACTATTACTAAAAGTAATGACGAATAATAATCATAGAAATACAAATTTAAGCAGAAAAAAATGTTTTCGAGCATGGGAAAAAATAATTATTGAAAATATCCAATATTAGGCAGGGATGTGGAATATATATTCCTGTTGAGTGTTGTTAAGAGCATATATTGGTATAGCAGTTTGTAAGATGATTTGGGATTAGCTATCAAAATGTCAAAAATGCAAATTCTTTTACCCTATTCCACTTCTAAGGATTTTTCATGAACAAAAATTTTATTTCAAAATGGCTGGATTTCAGATTGTAGCTACACTATTCTGTGATCTCTTTTATATAATAGTCAAATACAAGAGAGAATTAGGAAATAAAGGTTACATTTTTGTGTGTGTGTTCCAGGTCAGTGCTTTCAAATACGTGAGCCATGTATATCATTTTAAATATTTCGATGATTACATTTTAAAAGGTGAGCATAAAGGCAAAAATAATTTTAATAATATATTTGATTTAGCCCCATATATCTAAAATTTTATCATTTCAATTTTTGATCAATGTAGATTTTATTAGCTATGTATTTGCATTCTTCTTTCTTACTATGTCTTCAACATCTGGTTTGTGTATTATAAAATACAGCACATCTCAATTAAGACTAGTCACATTTCAAGTGCTCTGTAATCACGTGTGGCTAATGGCTACCATCCCAGAGAGTGTACCTCTACATTGCAGTGTGTTAGGCATAATTTTCACCAGTATATCTCTGAGAGCAGTGATCTGCACTTAAACTTATGGATCATACCTATAACATAGGTATGATCTGTTACTGTCACCAAAGCTAATATTAGACATTGGAATCTAACCATCCACTATGCTCTCATTACTGTACATTTTGTACAAAGACCTGAGTGACACCAACATTACCAACTTGCTTTTGTTAACAAAAGATAGGATCAAATAGTAGAAAAAGAATTGATGTTTTTAATCAATAATATCTGTTGAGTGAATGCTGAATGAAAGGGCTTTAACAATTGTAGTCCAGCTGTGCAATAAAAAGCTGTGTGGTCTTGATCAAATCATTTTGAATCTGCCTATCTCAGAGTTTACAGCTTTAAAACACCTACCTAATAGGGCAGTAAAGCTGTTGTGTGAAATCAATATGATGGCTTTCCAGATTTCTTTATTTATGTTATCTTTTTCCAAAATAAATTAGTTAACTATTTGTAGATATATATAGAATTCAAACAATAAAAGCGGATTTCATTTTAAAACTGAAGAAATTTGGCAATACAAAGTTAAGATACAGACATAAAATTACAGCAGGGCCAGAATCAGAACTTAGTATGTTACCATAAGATATATAAAATTTTGCCCCAAAATTAGTTATATTATTTTCAGACAGAGCAACTAAAAAAAAAATGTATCTGATTTGAGTTACAAAGCTGTTGATATGGATTGCCTGTGTCCCCACCCAAATCTCATCTTGTAGCTCCCATAATTCCCACGTGTTGTGGGAGGGACCAGGTGGGAGATGATTGAATCATGGGAGTGGGTCTTTCCCATGCTCTTCTTGTGATAGTGTATGATTCTCACAAGATCTGACGTTTTTTAAAAACAGGAGTTTCTCTGCACAAGGCTCTTTTATTTTTGCCTGCCACCCTCCACGTAAGATGTGACTTGTGCCTGCTTGCCTTCTACTATGATTGTGAGTCCTCTCCAGGCATGTGGAAATGTAAGCCAATTAAACCTCTGTCTTTTGTAAATTGCTCAGTCTTGAGTATGTCTCTATCAACAGCATGAAAACGTACTAATACAATAAATTGGTACAGGGGTGGGGTGTTGCTGAAAAGACACTCTAAAATGTGAAAGCAACTTTGGAACTGGGTAACACGCAGAAGATGGAGCAGTTTGGAGGGCTCAAAGATAGGAATATGTGGGAAAGTTTGGAACTTCCTAGAGACTTGTTGAATGGCTTTGACAAAATTGCTGATAGTGATATGAATAATAAGGTCCAGGCTGAGGTGGTTTCAGATGGAGATGAGGAACTTGTTGGGAACTGGAGCAAAGGTGACTCTTGTTATGTTTTAGCAAAGAGACTGGTGGCATTTTGCCCTTGCCCTAGAGATTTGTGGAACTTTGGACTTGAGAGAGATGATTTAGGGTATCTGGAGGAAGAAATTTTTAATGAACAACGTATTCAAGAGGTGACTTGGGTGCTGCTAAAGGCATTCAGTTTTGTAAGGAAAGCAGAGCATAGAAGTTCAGAAAATTTGCATCCTGACAATGTGATAGAAAAGAAAATCCCATTTTGTGAAGAGAAATTCAAGCTGGCTGCAGAAATTTGCATTAGTAACAAGCTTCGGACTGCCTGAGAATGAATTCTGGGTGATATGGTTTGGCTCTGTGTTCCCACCCAAATCTTATTTCAAATTGCAATCTCCAGGTGTTTAGGGAGGGAACTGGTGGGAGGTGACTGGATTATGCAGCAGTTCCGCTATGCTATTCTCATGATAGTGAGTGAATTCTCATGAGATCTGATAGTTTAAAAGTGTGACACTAACCCTTTGCACTCTCTCTCTCTCTCCTGCCACCATGTAAGAGGTGTCTTACTTCCCCTTCACCATCTGTCATGATTTTAAGTTTCCTGAGGCCTCCTCAGCCATGTGTAATTATGAGTCAATTAAATTTCTTCTCTTTATAAATGACCCAGTCTCGGGTAGTACTTACAGCTGTGTGAAAATGGATGAATACACTGGGCACACCAATTTCTAGGTTTGTGACATTGCCCTTGTTTGCATCTTAGTTTATTAATAAATATATAAGAGGTATAATAATAGCATCTTTTCTACAGGGTTTTGAGAGGATTAAATAAGGTATCATGTAAAATTCTTGGAAGAATGCCTGCCACATAGTGTGTTATAATCCTTTGTTGTGATTATTTTCTTTTTCTATGAAATTAAAAGTGCAGACATGATGCATGCTTGGCACTCAGCAAAATGCCTGACATAACAGTAATTTAATAAACATGTTAGTTAACATATCTATGTACTTTTAAAAATCTGAATCAAAGCTATGTTCCACATATTCTAAAAAATGCTATAAAATCTTTGACAGAGAAAAGGAAGCAAAAGAAGCCTCTCTCACTAAAGGAGTTAAGCAATCTTTTCCTACGAGGTCTGAATTACTATCTCTGTTGATTCTGCTGATGTTGTAACCATTATCCCTTTGTAAGCGAGGGTATAAAGAAAAATCTCAATGAGTAGTACCTAATGGGGGCTCCAGAATGCAATACAGGGATGGTATTAACAATTTGAACAAATCATGTCCTTTCAGTAAGTGAATATTGTACAACAGTGCCATATTGTCATGGGTAATTATCTTTGAAGTCTCTCTCTTTTTTTATGCTACATATAATTCTATCCTACAACTATCTCCTACCATCCAATGTAACTATCAACTAACTCAGCTGTACTATCAACTTAGACACTCAGTAAAGAGCTGCTTATTGAACTGAATTTGCATATACAGACTGTCAAATTGCATTATGACGTGAAACCTAAAGAAAACAGAAACATTTACACCAAAATTTTAGCAAAATTAACTTTTCTGTCCCATTAAAAAGACAAACAGTTCCGGTATGAAAATTTGGTATATATTTATGAACAATTCAAACCATAATGAACTTGGACTCTCAAGTTTATATTTGAGTTTTGCATGTCACATATAAATGTTTGCACATAAAAGTATGTGGTTTAAAAAATAAATTTTCTTATTCCAACCCCCATTTGTAAGTAGAACTTGTACAATAGATCTTTGATAGAATTATGTGCTTCTCTTACTTTCCCAGTTCACTAAAAATCTTCATCTTTAATAATTCCCCTAACGGCTTTGCAGTGATTCTCGTTGTAATTTGCAGACACATATTGCTGTGTTTAAACCTTTTTATAGTCTCGCATACAATAAGGAGTAACTGCTCTCCTTATGAAAAGGGAAAATGAGGCTGATCGATTTGCCTTCTCAGTAGTATTGAGACAAATTCCTCATCAGATTAATAGCTCTATGTTTCCCCAAAATTCCTTGCTTTTAAGGGATAATTAAAGATAAATACCACCTAATGTCTTCTACCCCTTCCTCAATTTCAAGCTTGAATTACGTATTCCCAAACTTTAAAGGATTATTTTCCTTTTAAAATCATTTAAAATCAATTCTTATCATATTTGCTACTTACTAATTTGTTTTAAATTAAAAATCACCATTACATTTCAG
>NW_016804208.1:2684624-2688671 GCF_001698545.2 Rhinopithecus bieti | reverse complement strand
CTCATCAGATTAATAGCTCTATGTTTCCCCAAAATTCCTTGCTTTTAAGGGATAATTAAAGATAAATACCACCTAATGTCTTCTACCCCTTCCTCAATTTCAAGCTTGAATTACGTATTCCCAAACTTTAAAGGATTATTTTTCCTTTTAAAATCATTTAAAATCAATTCTTATCATATTTGCTACTTACTAATTTGTTTTTAAATTAAAAATCACCATTACATTTCAGTTTTTACCTCAAAATTCAAAATGTAAGTATCTTTCACGGTACACCTACTCTGTAGACTTGGGGTGAAGAATTCACTTAATTTTCTGCAGTGCATTTCAGTACGCTGACACTGGCACTCACACATTATAGGTAAGAGGAAAAATTGCACAGATTTTCTGAATCAAAATTTTGAAATATGTATTGAAATCTTTAAAACATCCATAATCACATCATCCAGCATTTTACTTTTGGTTCCAAACCATTTACATACATAGAGATTTGTGTAATAATGCAATTAAATGTATTCCAAAATGGTTTCTTCTGTCGAGATTAGTCAAAGGACTCTTGATAATTGTTACAAATGAGAAACTAAATATATATACAAATACATGGATTGATTAAATATTTTATAATATATACATGTAATATATATACCTCTTTAAAGGATACATAAACGAATAAAATAATTTCCTAAAATATAAAAGAATGCACATTATGAAAATATAATCCTGATTACATGGAAAAGAGAAAATTATGATTAGATATGCTAAATTTTAGTAGTGGTTAATTCTAACTGGCTGAATTAAAATTCTCTACAGAGAATTTTAATTTCTTTATTTGTGATTTCTGGTATTTCCTTAGTTTCCTATCATAAAGGGGTTTTTCTCTGAGGTTATAATTATTGAACACTTTTCAGTGGGGAGAAATTATTCAGTAAAAATCTGCCTCCGATATTGTGGTAAGCACATTATAACAGCTTCTTGCAGACAGAGAAAAAATTACATGCAGTCACAAAACCTAGGTCATATAATTTACTTCTCTTGGACAGTGACCCTTTAACTTAGTTCAAATCCAATAACATTGGGCATATCCAGAAGACAAAATAGTTCTGTATGGTCTCAGTGTCACTTGGTGTGATGAAGATCCCTAGCCTGTCCTATCCATCGTTGCATTTATGTACAAAGTATTTTGTTTGCCCCAGTTTCATGTTATTTTTGTAGCTTCAAAATGATAAAACATAGCAATCACGCATCCCACCTGTCCTGGATTTTAACCAAGAATAAAATAAATCACAACAGCTTTGCACTCAGTTGAAAATTAATATTCATTGCCCGAGTAATGAATAAAAGGCATGATAATATCATGTAAGTCATTAGGTCTGTGGATGTCACTTTTGTACCATCTAAATTATCATATTTATCATTTTTCAGGCCTTAGAGTGTCTTAAAGGGAGACTACAAAATATATCTAGAGCTTGCCAGAAACTTGGTGGCTGCTGAGATTCATGCTAAAGGACTTTCCAAGAAAAAATCCTTGATACTTAATATCATCAGGGTCAAGGGAGTATTTGAGAGACTTGATGCAGGAGAACAAAGACAGGTCAGCAGGCTTGCTGCCATGTGAAAGTTATAAAGCAGAAGAAAACCTAATTTTTGCACTCCCTTAAGAGACTAAATGAGCAAAGCAAAGAAAACAAAGCTATAATAGCCTCTCCCTAAAATCCAGCTTACTGTTCTCTCTTCTCAGAATGTAAACGCTAAACATTTAATCAACTTAGAGTTGTTTCCTAGCATGTGTGGTTTAATTGCCACACACATTTTTTAAGGTAAGCCTTGCCTTGAGCTGGTTTCTTTGATATGAGAAAGAAATCTTCAATTTGAATTAACATCTGAAAGGACATAAAGAATATCATGGAAAAAGAAACCTCCCAATGTCTTGCTAGAAATTAAGATTTAATATTATGATTGTGCTAGAAAAAAGTTGCAAATATTTGAAGCACCAATTCTTTTTATTATTATTATTATACTTTAAGTTCTAGGGTACATGTGCATAACGTGCAGGTTTGTTACATATGTATACTAGCACCAATTCTTAATGCTACCCTCTGTAAAGTAATTTCATGGAGAAAATAAACTCATATACATTTTCTAGACCTAACCCTTTTCCATGTTCAAGATGATATGCTGCCTCACTAAGCATTTTCAGAAGCTGATGATAATCATGAACACTGGCTATCTCTAGGCTTTGTCTCCCCTCTCTTTTTTGTCTCACCTTCTGATGTGATTGCTAACAAGCAATAAAAAGGCTGAAATTATCTCACAGAAAACCAGAGAACCAATTCACACTTTAAAAAATATATGAATATGAATGCATTTTACATGTATTACTCCATGTTATGACAGTAATAATTGTGAAAATAATGATAGCAACTATGTATTAAGTGTTTCTATGCTAGAAACGGGACTATTTATAGACAATGATATAATTATATGAAATATGTATATATAAATATGTGTGTATTCAATTGCTTTAACCACATATTCGTGTTGCTATATATAAAGCACTTTCACTACATACTTTATATTTTATGAATTCCTGAAACATCCTAAAAGATGAGATTTTATTAGCATGAATTTCCAATGAAAAAACAAAGATATTCTAGAAACTTCTGTTTTGTGGTTCATCATGTAAAAGTTTAGAAATCACCACTCCATCCTAATCATAAGCAAAAAGCTGAACAAACTGAAAAATCAGCAACTTTTTTTAGATCTATCAGAGAAGCAAGGTACCTGACAAACTGTTAAGGTACCCACACCTTAACACTACATTACTAAAGTCCTATTTACTGCAGTTCTTTTACCCGATACATCATCTACACTTTTCAACAAAAAATTACAAGACATACTAAAAAGCAAAAAACATAGTTGGAGGAGCCTGGAGAAGCCTGAGAACCACAGTTCAATATGGTAAGAATGTTGAAATTATATGATGGGAATTTTTAAAATTATGATTAATTAGCTGAGGGCTTGAATGATAAAAAAGTAGAAAACATGCAAGGACAGATGGATAATGTAAGCAGAGAGATGAAAATTCTAGGAGAGAATCAAAAGAAATGCCACTGATTAAAACACTATAACAGAAATGAAAAATGCCTTTGATGAGCTCGTTAGTAAACTGCACATGGTTGAGGAAAGAATCTCTGAGCTTTAGAGTATGACAATAGAAACTTCCAAAACTGAAAAGAAAAGAGAAAAAAAGCTGGCAAAAACAGTGAATAGTCCAAAACCTGTGCAAAAGGTATAACATATGGGTAATGAAAATTCACAAAAAAGAAGGGAGAAAAAAACAGAAGCAATATGTTAAAGAAAAATAATTGAAGATTTCCCCTAAATTAAGGTCAGACATCAAATCACATATCCAGGAATCTCAGAGACTATCAAGCAGAATAAAGATAAAAAAAAATACACGTAAACATACCATATTCAAACCTCAGAACATCAAAGACTTTAAAAAAAAAATCTTGAAAGAAGAAAGATGAGAAAAACATTTCACCTATAGAGAGAAAATTATAAGAATTATGTCTGACATCTCAGAAACCATGCAGGAAAGAAGAGAATGGAGTGAAATATTTAGTGTTGAGAGTAAAATCCACCAACCTAGAATTCTCTGCTATGCAAAATTATCCTTCAGAAGTAAAGGAAAAAATGAAGACTTTCTAAGACAAAAATTAAAAGAATTTGTTGCCAATAGATCTCCCTTGCTAGAAGTATCAAAAGATGTTCAGAAAGAAGAAAAATTATATGGGTCGGAAGCCAGATCTACATAAAGAAAGGAAGAGCATCAAAGAATAAATAACTGAAGTTAAAATAAAATATTTTATTTTCCTGCTCTTAATTGATCTAACATACACTGTTCAAAATAATTATAGCAGCAATGTGTTAAATTATATATGCTTATGCTTATATATATGCTTATGTATATATGTATGCTTATATATATATATATCACCATGTGTATATATATGCACATACAAAACTTATTTTTCTTTTTTTTTTTNC
>NW_016804208.1:2680453-2683026 GCF_001698545.2 Rhinopithecus bieti | reverse complement strand
GCCCTGCTTCAGCTCTCGCTGGTCAGGCTGCAGCAGCTGACCAGCACCGATTGTCCGGCACTCCCTAGTGAGATGACCCCAGTACCTCAGTTGAAAATGCAGAAATCACCGGTCTTCTGTGTCGCTCGCGCTGGGAGTTGGAGACTGGAGCTGTTCCTATTCGGCCATCTTGCTCCGCCCCCCAAAACTTATTTTTCTATATGCCAGCAACGGAAAATTTGATATTTGAAATTTTAAAATACAATTACAATAGCACCAAGATAATGAAATACTCAGATATAAATTTAACAGAATGTATACTGAATATATATGCAGAAAACTACAAAACACTAAATCAAAGGAAATTTAATTAAATTAAAACATAGTCTGTACTCATGGATATAGACTATCCATGAATAGCTGGAAGACTCGCTTCTCTTACAATGCCAATTCTTTCCATCTTCATCAATAGATTCAATAATATCTCATCCAGCTGATTTATTCCAATGCAAAGTGTTACATCTGAAAATCACTAGATATAATCAACATCAATTTGGCCAAGAATAAAAATTATCTGATCACGTCAGTTGATACAGAAAGTATTAACAAATCCTAAATCTACTGTGGTTAAAAAAAATTACCATGATGTGTGTATTTCAAGAAAGCTAGAAAGATTTTGAATGTCGTCGCCACAAAGAAATGATACATTTTAAAAGTGAGGAGTATGACAATTACTCCCATTTGATCATTACACTATGTTTATATGCATCTGATCATCATACTATGCTTACATGTATTACATTGTACCTCACATGCATATGCAATTATTGTGTATCAATTATAAATTTAAAAAATTAAAAAACAAACTCAGCAAGCTATTTCGTAGCTGTCAAAAACTGGATTCTTAAGTTTACATGATAAACCAAAAGCCGAAAAGAAAGCTAGAGAACTCACACTAACTAATTTTTAGACTTTCTATAATGCTTAGGTAACCAAGACACTGTGAAATTGTTAAGAATAGACACAGACAACAGTGGAACAGGTCTGATCTTTGACAATGGTGCCAGGACAACTCAATGGACAATCTTTTTACCAAATGGTGTTGGAACAAATGGTCATCCATGTGCAAAACATGAAACTAGCCACAGACCTTACACCTTTATTAAAGATGACTTCAAAATGGACCATAGACTAAATATAAAATTAAGACTGTAAAATTTCTGGCTTACACCTGTAATCCCAGGACCTTGGGAAGCCGAGCTAGGTGGATCACCAAGTCAGGAGTTCAAGACCAGCCTGGCCAAAATGGTAAAACCCTGTCTCTACTAAAACTACAAAAATTAGCTGGGCATGGTGGTGGGCATCTGTAACCCCACCTACTAGGGAGGCTGAGGCAGGAGAATTGCTTGAACCCAGGAGGCAGCAGTTGCAGTGAGCCAAGATTGCACCACTGCACTCTAGCTTGGGTGACAGGGCAAGACTCCGTCTCAAAAAAAAAAAAAAAAAAAGACAAAAATTTCTAGAAGAAAACAGAAGAATATCTGTGTAACCTTGAGTGTGATAATGAGACTTTTAGATAGAACATCAAAAGCAAGATCCAGAAAAACAAAATTGGTGAGTGTGAGTTGGATTTTAGAGAAGTTAAAACCATTTGCTGTTGGAAGCACACTGTTAAGAGAATGAGAAGATGAGGGAAAAGTTAGAAATAAAGTACTAGCACCACATGTGAAGTTGCATACTATTATGTGAAAGTGAACATTGATTGCTTGTAAATGTATACACAAATACCAGCACAATTATTTTAAAAATTTTAAAGAAGAATAATAGATTTGCTAAGAAAGAAGAGAAAATTAAACAACATAAAATGCTTGATTAAAACCGCAAAGGGCAGAAAATGTTTGGAAGATCCTCCCCAAAAAATAGAGAATAGTAACAAATACGGTAGAGATTAATTTAAATATATCAATAATCATCTTAAATGTCAATGGGCTAAGCACACCGATTAAAAGACAGAAATTGTCAGAGTAGATCAAAAACTAATATCTAACTAGATGTTGTCTATAAGAAACTCATTTTAAGTAAAAACAGACATAAAGTAAAGGGATAAGGGAAGATACCCCATAATAACACTAATCAAAAGAAAGCATGAGTAGCTGTATTAATTTCAGACAGAGGAGACTTCCAAGCATGGAATGTTACTAGGGATAAAGAGGGGCGTTACATAATGTTAAAGAGGTCAATAATCCAAGAAGATATAACAGTTCTTAATGTATATGCATGTAACAACAGAGCATAAAAATATATAATGCGGCCGGGCGCGGTGGCTCAAGCCTGTAATCCCAGCACTTTGGGAGGCCGAGACGGGTGGATCACGAGGTCAGGAGATCGAGACCATCCTGGCTAACATGGTGAAACCCCCTCTCTACTAAAAATACAAAAAACTAGCCGGGCGAGGTGGCGGGCGCCTGTAGTCCCAGCTACTTCGGAGGCTGAGGCAGGAGAATGGCGTAAACCCAGGAGGCGGAGCTTGCAGTGAGCTGAGGTCCAGCCACTGCACTCCAGCCCTGGCAACAGAGCAAGACTCCGTCTCAAAA
>NW_016804208.1:2660393-2680123 GCF_001698545.2 Rhinopithecus bieti | reverse complement strand
ATATATATAATGCAAAAGTGATAGAATTGCAAGGAGAAATAGATGAATTCACTATTATAGTTTAAGTATTTAGCATTGCTGTACCAGAAATGAATAGTTTCAGCAAGGAGAAAATCAGTAAGGTCATAGTTGAACTGAGTAGTTCCATTAATCAACTAGATACAATGGATATCTATAGACCATTTCACCCAACAACAGCAGATTGAACATTCTTCTCAAGCTCACATGGAATATTTACCAGATTAGTCTACATTAAATGTCATAAAACACACCTCAAATTTCAAAGAATAGAAATTATACATCTTCTCTTAGATAAGAGTGATATTAAACCAGAGATCAATAACAGAAAAAGAATTGAAACACCCCAAAACACTTAAAGGTTAAACAACATACTTCTAAATAACATAAGGATCAAAGAAGAGTTAACAATAAAAGTTTGAAAACATTTTGAAGTAACTGAAAATGAAAATAAAATTTATAAAAATTTTGAATGCAGTAGAAGCAGTGCTTAAAAGACATTTATAGCATTAAATGCATGTATTGAAAAAAAGACCTAAAATTAATTATCTAAACTTCCACTTAAGAACACTATCAAAATAAGAGAAGACAAAATCCAAAGTAAGCAGAGGATTAAGAAATAAAAATTAGAGCAAAAAATCAATAAAATTGGAAACAGGAAATAGAGAAAATTGATGAAACTGAAAACTGGTTATTTGACAAGGTCAGTAAAATCAATGAAACTATCCAGGTTAATTGAGGAAAAAAGGAGAATGTGGCACATAAACATAATGGAGTACTATTCAGCCATAAAAAAAGAATAAGATCCTGTCATTTGCAACAGCACAGATGGAACTGGAGGTCATTAATGAAATAAGCCAGGCACAGATACACAAACTTTGCTGTTCTCACATATTTGTAAGACTTTAAAACAATTGAACTCCATGAGTTCAATGTCAGTACTCATGGAGACAGTGAGTAGAAGAATGGTTGGCAGAGGATAGGAGGATAGTTGGAGTGGGCAGTGAGGACGGTTAATGGGTACAAAACATATTTTAAAAGTGTGAATAAGATCTAGTATTTTATAGGACAACAGAGTAACTATAGTCAATAATAACTTAATTTTACATTTAAAAAAACTAAAAGAAGATAATTGGATTGTTTTTAACCCAAAGGATAAATGCTTGAGGGGATAGATATCCCACTTACCATGATGTGATTTATGCACTACATGCCTATATCAAAGTATCTCATGTACCCCATATAAATATACACCTACTATATACCCACAAAAATTAAAAAATTTTTAAAAAACCCAGCATGTCAAGTATGGTCTTACTTTTGTGCAAATATATTTACATATGCATTCAAAAGAAACCCAGAAGGACATTCCCCAAAATTTGTAAGGGTGGTTTTTTTTAAAGATGGTGAATTTGGGGTAATTTTTTTTCTGTTTTTGCATTTCTGCGTTTTCTATACTGAAGGAGAATAACAAAGTCAGGACCGACACTACCCAACTTCAAGGCTTACTATAAAGCTATATAATCTACAAGTGTAGTGTTGACCCAAAAAATATAGATAAAAAGATTGATAGAACAGAATAGAGCTCCCAGAAATAGGCCCAAATAAATGTAGTCGACTGACTTTTGACAGAAGAGTAAAGGCAACACAATGAGGAAAAGAGAGTCATTTCGGATGGAAAACTGAACACTGGAACAACTAAACATTCAGATCAAAAATTCAAATCTAGACACAGACTTTCCAATAATTCACATAAATGAAGTCAAAATGAATCAAAAATCTCAATGTGAATGAAATTCAAAACTATAAATCTCTTAGAGGATAACGTAAGAGAAAAGCTCAACTACTTTAGATATGGTAATGACTTTTTGCATACAAACTAAAGGCATGATCCATGAAGGAAATAATTGATCTGAACTGATCAATTGAGCTGAACTTCATTACAATTTTTTTAAAAATTCTGCTCTATTGAAGAAAATATCAAGAGTATGAGAAGGCAAACTACAAACTGAATAAAATATTTTAAAAAAAACACACATCTTATAACGAACTGTTATACAAAATTTCTAAAATATACAGAAAAACTCTTAAAAGTTAAAAATAAGAAAACAAATAACCCAATTAAAATCTAGCTAATGACCTGAACAGGCAACTCACCAAAGAAGATATACAGATGGCAAATAAGCATATGAAAAGATGTTCATTTAATATCATATGTCATTAGGGAATTATAAATTAAAACATCATTGAGGTATCACTATCCACCTATTACAATGGCCAAAATTCAAAACTCTGACAACACCAAATGCAGCTGAGGATGTGGCGCTCAGGGACTCTCATTCATTGATAGTAGGGATGAAAAATGGTATAGCCACTTTGGAAGGCAGTCTGGCAGCTTTTTTACAAAACTAAATATAATATTACCATATGATCAAGCAATCACACTCCTTCGTATTTACTGAAATGGTTTGAAAGTTTATGTCCACAAAAAAATTCTGCAAATGAATGTTATAGCAGTTTTTTGTTTTTTTTTTTCAGAATTGCCAAAACTTGGAAACAACCAAGATGTCCTTCAGTAGGTGAATGGATAAATAAACTCTGGTACATCCAAACAATGGAATATTATCCAGTATTAAAAAGAAACGAGCTATCAAGTCATGAATAGATATGAGGAAACCTAAATCCATCTTACTAAGTGAAAAGAAGATAATCCAAAGAGGCTACATTATGTGTGATTCCATCAATGTGACATTCTGGAAAAGACACAACTATAGAGACAGTAAAATATTAGTGGTTGCCAGGAGGTAGAAAGAAGGGAGGTCTGAATAGGATATCTCACAGGACTAAAGTAGAATTTTTAAGGCAGTGAAACTATTCTGTACAATATGACAATGGTGGATACAGGTCATTATACATTTGCCCAAATCCATAGAATATCCAACACCAAGAGTGAACCCTAATGTGAAATATGGAACTTGGGTGACAGTGGGATGTCAGTGCAGATGTATCAATTGTAACAGACGTGCCACTGAGGTGCAGAATGTCGACAGTTGGGTAGGTTGTGCATGTGTGAGGACAAGAGGTATATGGCAACACTCTGTAATTTTACTGTGAACGTAACACTGCTCCAAAAAATAAATTTCATTAATTATTTTTTCATTGCGGTCCAGAGGCTTTAAATGACTTCCCCAGGCAAAATAATTGTTAAAGCTAAGTGGAATTTGAATTCAAGTTTACTTTACTTCAGTGGTGTCTCCACAATGCCACAATGTCCATATGTAGTTGAAACCTAAAGATGAGGTAGTGTTAATTGACTTCAGAGTCAAGAGATTGTCCCCACCTTGGTCGGCCTGGGAAGTTGTTTCAGGGAAAGTAAGTTATAAATCAGGTTGAATGATGGAAATATTTGAAAGTGGATTCGCCTATGTGACCATATATACAGAATTAGGCACAAACGGATGAAAAAAGAAGGAGATAGTGAAGGGAAAAAAGTTTGGAAGGGGACAGCCCTGATATTTTCAGAAGAATAATGAGAGATGAGACTTAATTCAAATGTGGTGAATAGAGGGATGTCCCTATTTGTCAGGAGGCTGGAATTCAAGGCTAGATCCCAGAAGGGATACTAAGAATGTAAAGCAAAAACCAAGAAATATTTAGAAGAAAAAGTTGAAATTATGTTAATGAAAAGAAGTATTTTATTTTTAGTACCAGGAATCTTAAAGAGGAAGGAGGAATTTTACAAGGGAAGGTTTAAACAGCTGGACTTTATATCACAGAGAAATCAAAAATCATGTGATATGACATCCAACCATCATTCAAATTTTCAAGTCCTGAAATGTTTCCCCTAGCTGTCGCAACAGTTTTCTTTAGAGATAATCATCTTAAAGTGTCTCTCTGCTATGGTGCATAAACATTAAGCCAATTCCCTCGTTTATTAGCTCTCCACTATGGACCTTGTACTATGCTAAGGGTTTAGATAGATAGATTAAAAAGATGATAGATAGATTACATAGAAGATAAATGGATAGAGAGAAATATAGATAATGTGTGTATATATATACACACACACATATATAGACACACAAACTCATAGTATATGATATATATGTACATCAATTAAAGCTACTACAATCTAACACATATTACTCTCCCCTTCACAAGCATACTCTTTACATTCTTTTTCACACTGCAGCTTCAATCATATGTTTGCTTAACTTGCTTTTCATATTAGAGTAAAAGCTGTTTTATCAGCAGCCTGTCAACTAGAAATCTCTATTTATGGCTACTCTTGCTCATTTGCAGTGCTCAGTCACTCTCCAAGTTATGAAATGTGAATCTCCTATATACACAAATAACCATTTGCACAGTGCGTGCTCCTCTTCCCACTGACTCTTGAGATTGCTCCATCACAGCTACAACTCAAATTGTCCCAACATAAAAATCACACCCAGGTAATTCACTGTGTTCAGTTGCTACATCAATTGAGAAATGTCAATATCCATTGAGCATACGTTATGTGTCAGGTTCTGTATTTGGTATATCTCATGCATTACTGCTTCCAAAACTCATAGATACATTTCCATTTTTCAGGGAAGAGAAACAGGGGTCAGAGAAGTAATACCAACTGTGCAAGGCCACACACCTCTAGGAGTAAATCTGGCATGTGAGTGAGATTGGACCTGGTGATTGTTGCATACTTGATTCATCAAACTCTGCCAACCATAGAACCCTAATTTAGGACATGAAAAGAAAATGCCAGGTTCTCTGTTGATTAATGCTGTCCTTCTGAAAATGCAAATGGATTATATTAACAAGTTGGGTCATTATAATAAGATAAGTGGACATTTAAATTTCCTATTTTATGGAAAGAAGGAATTCAAAATGATCTACACCAAATAAAGCTTTCTATAATGAATTCTACTATTTTTTTCTTTTTTTTCCTAAGTGATAGGGTTTGGGTCTGTCCCCACCCAAATTTCATCTTGAATTGTAAAAATCCCCACGTGTCAAGGGCAGGGCCAGGTGAAGATAATTGAATCACGGGGATGGTTCCACACATACTGTTCTTGTGGTAGTGAGTAAGTCTCATGAGATCTGATGGTTTTATAAATAGGAGTTCCTCTGCACAAGCTCTATTGCCTGCCACCATGTAAGATGTGACTTCACTCCTCAGTCACCTTCAGTCATGATTGTGAGGCATCCCAAGTCACGTGGAACTGTGAGCTAATTACACCTTTTTCCTTTATAAATGACCCATGCTCAGGTATGTCCTTATTAGCAGCATGAGAATGGACTAATACACCAAGAATGTATAAAAGGTCACATGGCATGCCTTTACTTTGGCTGCCTTATAAACATTCATTTCAATTCTAAAGTGCATATATTTTAATTACTTGTAACTTTATGTCTCAGCATAAATGGAGTGCGCCATTAAAAACAACATCTTCTGCTGTGATCCTGGTCTATTTTTACTCTATTGTCACTGAAATCACATTATCCTAGTCTGCTCACTGGCTATTCTTAATATTTGTCATACATTTATAATAAAACATTGAACTGGATTTTTAAATGATAGTAAACTATTCAGTACATATTTAAAATATTAAAAGTATATTTTACTAAAGATGAATAAATTTAAAAAATAGATCAGCATTCTTCATTTACAGGGCCTTGAGGTGTTTTTATCAAGCAAATGAATGTCATAACTTAAACATTAGCAAGAATATTTATTTTAGTAAGAATATTTACAGGTAGCACTCAGGAAGGCTCAAGACTCAAAGGCAGAAATTGAGGAAAGCCTATAGGAGTGGGAAATGAAACATAAAGGAAAAAAATTCCTGGAGAGGAAAAGCAAAAGATAAGGGCAGCTTTAGTGGCAAGTAGAATGTTTGCATGCTTATTTATTCAAAGCACTACCAAATTTGAGTATTGAATGGGACACTCATTGAGTATCCAACGGGATGACAGGCATGAGCTATCACAGCAGGCACCCTTTTTTTTCTTTAAATAACAAAAACAGAGACTGCTAATCTTGGAAGTTCAGTAAAATCTTCCCGATGTGATCTCTGGACAGATAGCTGAAAAATGAGTGGGAATTACCTAGATGACCAGGTGTTGAGAGAGTAAAGTATAGGAATCTTCCAGAATGAGATTATCAGAAAGTAAAAGGACTTACATGAAGAAAAAGCATAATCTATTTTAAGAAGTACTTAATGAATCATTATGGCAGAGAAATGGTGTTTAAAGTAATTTTATTTTATTTTGTCTGTTTTTTTTCCAATTTTTCAAGCTGTGGAACTGTTTCTTTAAAGGTACACTTATATGGAAACCCAGCATGTACTCTCTTCTTCTTCTCCACAAATGTAGCTACTGTGATTGATGGGGAGGTTTGAGGTGGCTCTGAAGTGAAGTTCCGGCAGATTCCCATTGCACCCTTTAACACACAGTCAACACGCTTAATACACAAAGACATACATAGACACACACCAACAGACTCACACTCAATTGTCTCTGAAAGTACTTTGTAGAAGACTAGTGTTCTTTATGGCATGATTTTCACACAACTGGACTAGAAGCTGGAGCGTGATGGTAAGAGTCAAAGAAAGGGAGCCAGAGTAGTAAATAAACCATGAAGGACATTGTAAATCATCTTTGACGTTTGTATGTGAGTTTATCTCTGAGGTTAAATATGAGTTTAATACTTACTGAAGGCAATGGAGAGATAATATTGACTGTTATGGGGGGCGGGCAGGTGAGTGATGGCTCACATTGTGCTTTAAAAAGTTTACTCTCACCCTAGTGGTAGGGCCTAATGTGTCATGTGGTTATCTCAAGGGCCTGAACTAAGGTAATGTCAGTGGGGGTGAGTAGAAAGAAGCAAGTAGACTTGAGAGATGTTTAGGAGGAAAAATTGTCAGATGTAGTGTTAGTTGCATGGGAATGGTTAAAGAGAAAATGATTTCTTCCTTGATCAATCGCATAGACTGTGTTATAACTTACTAAAATAAGGAATATTGAAGGAAGCTCGGTGAAAGGAAATACATAAATTTAATTGAGGAAATGTTGAGTTTGTGGAAAATTTGTTTTATTAAGCTTATGTAATAGTTTCATAAATAAGATACAAATAAAATAAATTTAAATAAAATTAGGTTTATTCAATAATTTATATGGCTGATTTAATGATTTCAACTTAGTGATTCATTGAAATACATATACTAAATACAAATAACAACTTTCCTTTCCAAGCACCCCAACTCACTATTCTCCCTCTTCATTTTCTTTATATCAGTTAGAAGTGAGAAAGGATTGTAGGAAATTTAACATTCCCAAATAATAATTTCTCAGTATGGCTGTTTTTTTTTTCTGGAAATCTACAATATTTTTGCAGGTATTTCTTGCTTCAAATGTTAGTCCTCTCTGAATAATTAAAGCCTCCCACTTCATCTCAGGCTATCCTTATGATGTTACTTGCAAAAAAACAAAAACTATTCATTTATTTCTACTTTCTTTTTGCCAAAGAGGCTGCAGGTATGGGGATATTTGCTTAAGTCCATAAAAGTCTATGGTAGGTGAGGGGAGGTGCATTACTGTTTTATGGTTATGGCCCTGCTGATTCCAAATATGAGGGCATTTATGAGTATGATCCTTTTTTTTTTTTTTTTTTGGTGGCTGTCCCCATTGCTCTATTTGAGAACCAACTTCCCATCTGACTTTTACCACAGGCCTAATATCAAGGATCACACAGGGGAAATGTGGCTGCTTCCTTTAACCAATTCCAGACTGACAGTGTCCAACCTCATCATGCAGATCTGTCTTTACTGCACTGGGCAGTCTGTAATGGGGATGAAGATATAAGATAAACAGGTCCTGCTTTCAGCTATTTTTTTATATATATATATATACCTTGCCTGATCTCACAGAACACAGATTTGGCTCAGTGGAAATCTTTCATGAACAATCTTTGCCTTTTCTCAGATTGCTATGTTCTGCCCTTTTCCTGGATTCTTTCATGTTCCAGTGGCACTGAGATGACTCAGTAAGCAACCAGCTAGAAAACTACATGGAGACATGTTCAGTTTCATGGTTTCACGACCTGTTATCTTAAGGCCCTTCCTAATTTGTAATGAGTAGATTAATCATATTGACCTCCACACCTATAAGTTAAAAGATGAAAGGAAGAAGAAAAAATATTTTTTGCCTTTATGAACTCATCTCTCCCAAAAATATCTATCTCCACTCTTCCTTATTCTATTAGTGGAAAAGTACAGAACAAGGAATTTACCATATTGGTTCTGTAGGCATGTCACCGCTCCCAAATCTAGAGGTGTTTGATCTAGCAGTTTGATCTTTTAGCTTAGAATATGAAATACATAGAAACTTTTATTTTCAGTTCAGGGTAAACTTTATACAGGTCAATAAGCCTGTAGAGTAGAAAAGGGTATTCGTTCTTATCTCAAATCCAAGGGACAAAGAAGCTGCCATAATAGATAAGAGCTGTATAATCCCAAACTCTGGCAAGAAAAACTTTACTTAGCTGCTCTTGAAAAGATATACATCGAATAATGACGACTGCCCCATTCCTGTCTAGTTGTTTTAGATAACCTTATTTTCAGTATTATTCTGAAGATATTTATACTCATTGACATTAGTGACATTAATATATGCATGTGTGTGTTTGTGTTTGTGTGTGTGTATGTGTGTGTGTGTGTGTAAAGGTTTAAAGAAAACTTTTTACTTTATAGTCACTAAGAAGGATAGCTGCTGTGGGATGTAAACTAACATTTTTTTTGTCAGTTCCAACTGGAATTCAATTCCAAATAGAAGCAAAATACAGATCCATATGCAAATCATAGTAATAGCTGGAAAAAAATGTTCATTTTTGTAGCAACCATTTTTTTTCCAGGTCTTAATAAAGTAAATATTACCCTTTGCGTTCTCACACAGTATCACTTTGGGAACTTACAGCAAGTCATCCCCTTGCATGCAAATTGAAGGAAACTCTGAGGCCAGGGAAATAATCGATCTGATTTAAAACAGAAACAAACAAAAACCCCAAGGTTTTGGACATGGCTGCTATGCTACATTTACCAGAGAGCCGTGATACCTTGTCATTATTACCCAAATACTAATCCAATCATGTTTCTTCCACCTCATTTTCCCATGAACCAAAGGAAATTCACGCTCCAGGGTTTCCCCTAATTTTAATTATCTTTTTGCATTTCCTACTAAAGTAAAGCACTTGCAATGAAGGAATCAGAACTTTCTGTGAATTAGAGCCAGGTGGAGCTGCCAGAGAACTGAAAAGAGACTGGAAAGGAATATGAAATACTATTAAATGTTAGCAAGAGATGGAAAGACAATGAATGGAAAAAAAAAAGAGGAAAAGAAACTTCACCCTACTTCCACCTCCCAAAAACACAAAAACAAAATGTAAATGCAGCCCACCATGAATTGTGATGCTCAAATCTACCCAGACCCTTTAGAATAATAACTTAGAGTTGCATATCACTTTAGATTTTGAAAACATTTTTATATGTTATGCCACTGATTCATCATAACAATCTACATAGGCAAGTCGGAAACTCTATTATTTTTTTCTGTTTTCAAGCTGGAGAAAGAAATGCCAATGCATAATCAAGAAAAACTTATATGTGTAAATGAAATTCTTTGTAATAAACCCAATTTGTTTCTCTTTTTAAACAGCTTTATTGAAGTATAATTGGCATACAATTAAAACGACACATACTTAAAATATCTAATTCAGGAAGTGTTGCCATATGTATACATACATTAAAACCAGCACAAGCAAAATAATGAATTTATTTATTACCTACAAGAGTTTCTTAACATTTTTTTTGTAATCCCTTCCCAACCTCCATCATATAGCTTCACCCAAGGCAGCTACTGATCTGCTTTCTGTCAGTATAATTTACATCTTCTAGAGTATTTTTTAATAAACGGAATCATACCATATAAACTTTCTCCTGTTCATTCAGAATAAATATTTTGAGATTTATCCACATCATGCTATATATCAATTATCCATTACTTTACTGAACAGTAGTCCACTGTGTGGATACAATGGATATATCACAGTTTGTTTATTCACCTGTTGATGGACATTTGGATTATTTCCATCTCTCGTGTACAAGTTTTTATATGTATATGTGTTTTCTTTTATCTTGAGTAAATACCTAGCAGTAGAATGGCTGTGTCATATCTACGATTAACCTTGAAAGAAACTGCCAAACTGTTCCTCTTCATAGTCATTGTACCACTTTATACACCAGCCAGCAGCATATAAGAGTTTCACTTGTTCTGCATCATCCCAGCATTTTGTAGTCTTAAAATTTTACCTGTGCAACTAGGTATGTAGCACAATATTGTACTTTATTTTCTCTATGAATTAGTTATTTTAAGCATTTTTATGTGCTCATTTACCATTAATATATGTGGGCCTGGAGTTTTCTGTGTAGGATGAATTTAATTCAAGTTATCTATTTCTTATTAAATGAATTTTGGTAATTTGTATATTTCAATGACTCAAATTAATGATTGGAGCTTTTAAGAAACAAGGGTTAAAAGCAAACTAAGTTCAAAATAAGCATTACAAAGTAAATAAGAATGAAAATAGTAATCATTGAAATGATAAACAGAAAATAATAGTGAAAATAAAACTAAAAGCAGATTTTAAAAAAAGACCTCCACTTTTGACATTTGAAATGTCTCTACTTACAATGATCAGAAAAGTAAATATGAGACTCAAATTAACATCATTAATGAACCTATGAAGATTAAAAAATAAAATATTATAAAAATTTTATACCAATCATTCTGATAAATTCAATGAAATGGAAATTTTCTTTAAGATACAATATACTGAAGCTTAATCATGAAGAAATTTATGATATATGTAACATTATATCTACTTAAAAATTGTATTCACAGTTAAGATTCTCCCGTGAAGCAAACTCCAGATCTAGACAGCTTCACTGGCCAATGTGACCAAAAAGATAAGAAAAAAATAGCGCTAATGATAAATACCACGTTTTCTATAAGAATGTTCTCAAAAGTTTCATTCATAGTGGACCCAAATCCAAATGTTCATCAGTTTGTGAACAGATAAGCAAACTGTGGCAAATCCTTGCAATGGAATACAACTCAGCAATAAAAAGAAAGGACTTTTGATACACATAATGACATAGATGACAATCTCAAGCACTGTTTTAAACGAATAAAGCTAGGCACAAAGTCTACACACTGAATAACTACATTTACATTAAATTCTAGAAATGGTAAAACTATACTCACTTAAGATCAGTGGTTAGTGGGGCCGGGAGGCTGGGAAAAGAGATACTTGTAAAGGGGTATGTGGAGATGTTGTGTGGCAAGGGAAATTTTCTATATGACTGTAGAAATGGTCACAGGACTGTATCCATTTGTTAAAATTCATCTAATTTTACATTTAAAAATATTATCTAAAATAATCATAAATACTATCCAGAAAAATAAAGAGCATTTTAAAAGACAGAAATGTGAAAGAAACAATGGTTTAGTTACTACTTGCTATGGTGAAATAAATAAAAATAATTTATACAATAAAAGCGAAACACTTTAAAAATATAACTAATACAATCATGTGTAATCCTCAGAATTCAAAAAGAGAAATTCTTATACCACAGATCAATCTTGTGAAGATATAATTGATGAACTAGAAAACTGATCTAGAAAAATGACTCAGAATCCAAGTTAGAGATTTAAAAAGTTGATAGTTTTTAAAAATATGGAAAAGACACAATGCTGCATATATGTAAAGAGTAACAAAAGAGAGAATGAGGAAAAGAAAATATTTAAAGACAAACTAGTCATGGATTTTTAGTACAATGCACAACAATATTTTAATATCACACAAAAAATCAGATTGATTCTCAAGCAGGATAAACGAAAATAAATTAGCATTCATGCACGTGATAGACAAACTGCAGAGCACCAGATTCAAAGATAAATCAAAAGTAAAATGAGAAAACAGACATATTAAATGCATCACACTGCTTCTCAGTAATAACTGACAGAATTAAATGGAAAAATAACTTTAAATTGAGGAAGTAATATCATTGTTGACTTAAAATTTTAAAGCCATAGTAAAGCATTTTGAAAATCTAGGTGTTGCTATCATGTAAAATCCATGAGATATGAATAATAACCTTTAGACATTTGAATCCAAATGTACATTAAATAATTTAATCCTATTAACAAAACAGAATTACAACTAAATGAATAAAAGGAGCAAAATAAGATAAACAAACCTTGATCAATCCAGGAGAAGTAGGAATAGAGAATAAAGTATCAAAGAAAAAAATATTAAAGTGGAAAATAGTTATATGTTAGAAATAGGTTAAAATATATCGGTAATTATAAAAAATATAGGAGAATAAATAAACACAATAAAGATTCTCCAACTGCATAATAATACAAGAATCCAGAGATACACATCTTTACATATGCCTCTAGAGTATAAGGACACCAAATGGTTGAAAGAAATAGGTGTAACACCTGCAAGCATGATCTAATCAAAGGATGCTAGTGCAACAATATCACTATCAGGTCAAGTATACTTTTTATGTCAAAAGACATTATTATGTTAATAAGTATAATGTCAGAGTGACAAAGCCAATTCAGCTGGATAATGCCTAACGTATAACTTAATGCATTTAACAACAAATCTTCAAATTAAATAAAGCAGAGGAGAAGGAGGCAGGTGAGAAAAGCTGCAGTTATAAGAAACAAGCACTTGTGCTTGGTCCAGGATTCAGCTTAAACCACCATTGGGTGGAGATAAGGATTGTTGGTGAATAAACATTTTGGGGCTTTAGCCCAAGAAGTCTAAGGCTGGGTGTCGGATATTTAGAAAAGTGTCACCACACCAGCACTTGGGATGTGGAGGATCTGAGGTTCAATGGAAACAGGAGCTGGGTTTCATCTTTTTCCACTTATCTGTTTGTTAGGCAACCTGAGGCTCTGGGGTCATGAGTCCTGTCACTGCACAGATGGTAATATACAATGAACTATTAGCTTTTAAAATTAATTAATTATATCTACATGTAACATATAAATATTGAAATTATAACATTATAGGAGCAAAGCAAGTGACAACATGATACAAACAATATAACTAACTTTTGTGCATTTTGGAAATCCACAAAACAATAATGTGTAGTATTTTTGAGATTTTTGTATGTTATAAAGTATTTTCTAAATGTTCTCAGGTTATATATACGCATGTATGTATGTTTATGTGGGGTAGGGGCTGTTGAGGGGATATTCTTCTGGATAATAATTGCCCCTGAGAAAGTCATGAATTGAATATAAGGGGTAGACTTAACACTTTGTTTCTTAAAAGAGATCTGATGTAAATATCATAAAATGATACAATTACTAAATTCTGCTTGCTGGGTAAATAGGCATCTGATTTGTTTCACTGTACATTTTTCTCTGTGTGTCTATATATACATATATATACATATATACACACAGAGAATACATACATATACATACACACATACACATGCACACATACACATACAACATTAACAGTTTTAAGTAAAAGAAAATAAGGACAACAAAATGATGAACACATATAATTCCATTTTGTAAAATGTAAACTATTTTTTGATCTTGTTTAATAAAAACAATAAAGTACTTAGATGTTTGAAGTGTTCAATTATTATAATTGACGTTCCCCTTGAAATGGGATTACAAATAGAAGTAAGTTGTTGAAACTTAAAGACAAAAATTACGAGAAGATAAAAATAGCTGTGCATATAATCTCAAATGTGATCAGAGACTCTACTCCAGTGATTATCAATGATGTATTGCCAAATGCTCAGAAATTTTTGTCTTTATTCTTACATTAACCAAAATCATTTTTGAACATTTCATCTATTTGTTATTTAATGTTGTACCGATTTCAACATATTTATTGCTCCAGTTTATACAAGGAAAGATTAGAAGTTATACAAGGCATTTAATCAATACCAAACTATTTTGTCTGAGATTCTAAACATTACAATTTGGAGTAGGTTTTGGTGATGTATTCATTGAGACAGGATTCTCAAAGAGTTTCTCAAAAAACTAATAGTCTAATTTTCTTAAAGGACAAATCCAAAGACTTAGTATTAGAAAAATATTTTTTCCACTTTTTTATTTTAGGTCCTGGGGTACATGTGCAGGATTGTTACATGGATATAGTTCATAATGCTGAAGTTTCAGCTTCTATTGATCCCATCACCCAGGTAGTGAGCACAGTATACTACTAGAAAAAACTACCAATAGGTACTTTTCAACCCTTGTCCCCTCCCTCTCCGGTTCCAGTAGTTTCCAGTGTCTCTTGCTCTCATCTTTATGAGAAAAAAATTTTTGAGGCTTGAAATTAGTATAGTTTGAAGTAAATGAAAGTAGCTTTTGAAGGTGTGTTTATCTAAAAGGGTAAATTTACAAAAGAAACCAGCAGTCTCACAGTCTCTATGGATGGGGACTTACTAGATTTTAAGGACCCGTCTTCACCCTACGACATGAACAGGGGCCAGTCTTCTCCCAGAATCTGTGGGAAAGGGCCCAGATTGCTCACAGTACTTACCTGCCTAAAGACATGGGAAACTGAATTTCAGGGTGCAGGAATAAATATTAAAATAAAACTTCTTCCTATGGAAATAGGGTAGACTATTTTTCTGCATTGACTAAGTGTTCAAAATTGAAGGATATGAAGAAACAGTATGTGGTGGGAGTGGTGGTGGTAATAGTGATGGTGTTATTGGGAAACATGGCAGGGGGAGAAGTGCAAAGAGCTTTCTTGCTGTATTTGAAAAAAAAAAAAATGTAACCTTTGTTGTAACTCTCTTCATGCAGCACAACAGGCATTCTAAGTGACTGGAATTAAAATTATAGACACAGATACAATATATATACTATGTATTATATTTACTATGGCACTCTATGGAGTGCCAGCCATGGAGATTACTTCACACTGTGGTTAGTTGAAGGGATCATGTACTGCTCAAGTGAAAGGAGAAGAATCATTAGTTTTTGAAGTGAATTCTAATACAGACTTCCTAATGATTTATTACCAATCTGAGAGAATCAAGGATGAAAGACATTGAAACAAGTTTTTTGATTGTCTCAGTGGTTATAAAAAGACGCTCATTGATGAGTGTGTGTGATGGGCCACCAACACCAAGATCTGTTATATGTTTTTAGAATATTATTCTAAAAATAGGTTTTTTTGGTGTAACTAAGCATCTGCAATTTGCATTATTTTGGTAGGTGTTGAGATAGGCTATTCATCTTCCAATGCCTATTTATAAACTTAAAAATTCACTTACCTATTTCTATTCCCATTTTATTTGTGAGTAGGTTTTTAAATGCTGACTTTTAAACCCACAAACTTTTTTTTCTAAGCTCTTATTTGTACATCTCCTCATCCTTAAATACTTTAAAATAAATCTTGACTATCTCTATGTCTTCCTAGATAGGAAAGAAGCAGCCTGGGGTGAAAGAGCATTTAAGATAAATGTAGTTGATCTATAAAAAGAGGACATTTGTCTGCAGACATAAGCAAAGCAAAATTACTCAGTAGCATAATTGATTAAACAACCCGCCCACTCATGCCCCGAAAGCCAGAGTTTAAACCCAGACACTGCCTCAAGATTTGGGATTCTAAATACCCAAGTGTACCACAAGATCAATCCTTTCACTTATATCTTAAGAGACTGCTGTTAATATTCCAAGTATGGGCAGATAATCTGACATGGGCATTTCTTCAAATCCCTGTGGTTTTATCGAAGAGAGTAGTTTTCTTCTGAAAAGTACCATGCCAGCAAAAAGTATAATACTTCACAAAACCTGCATTGTTTTTTCTTTTTTGAGAGAGAGAATCTTGCTCTGTCTCCCAGGCTGGAGTGCAGTGCTGCGATCTCAGCTCACTGCAACCTCTGCCTCCCTGGCTCAAGAGATTCTCTTGCCTCAGCCTCCCGAATAACTGAGATTACAGGCAGGCACCGCCACAACTGGCTTTTTGTATTTTTAGGAGAGATGAGTTTTCACCATACTGTCCAGGCTGGTCTCAAACTCCTTGCCTCATGTGATCTGCCCACTTCAGCCTCCCAAAGTGCTGGGATTATAGGCATGAGCCACTGTGCCTGGCCCAAAACCTACATTTTATGAGTGAATAAATTCTTAAAAACAAAATAGTAAATGTAATATATTTTTTTTTTATCCCCAGGATAAATTGAGCACAAACACTTTGTATTTGAGTGGAATTTTCTAATGAGGATGGGGGAAAAGCTGAAGTTAAAGATGCCTGTTTCAGCATTTCCTAGATAAAGTAAGGATTTTCACGTGTAATTTTTTCAGAATGTGTCTTGAATTGATTTGACATTAATTATTCACTTGATAGTCCAAATTACACATTTTCTTTGCATGAAAACCAGGTGTGTTCCACATACCCTAAGCATCTGCTATCTTTTGCACACAAGTCAAAGGGGGATGGTACTGTGAAACAAGAGCATTGCATAAGAATGCCTCTAGTTTTCACATTCAGTGGCATAAAAAAAGCACCAAATAAAAAGATCCTTTTTTCCTCTTGTTTTTAAAAATGAAATATGCACTTTTGGTGCTGAAGCAAGTCATACTATATTTAATGGGAATGTGTGTGATGTCAACTTAAAACATCAAAAAAATTATACTTGCATTTTAGTCACCCACAAATCCAAACTATGTCAAATGTAACATCATGTTTTATGCCATAGGCTATTAAAAATGGCTTGTTCATAATCATATTATCCTAAAGAAGATTACTGTTGGTTTGGAAATAACTGCATGTTTATAATCAAATTCAGATACAGTCCTTGAGGTAAGCTATGCTTGATTAATGAGTGAAGTGATCCAAAATGGCAGTTTTGTAGAAGGCTTTATGTTTCTAAAGCCCCAGACTGAAGGACAGACTTTACAGGGTAGGAGCCTCCTTGGGGAAAAAGGACGGGGCAATGGAGAGCTGCCTGGGGCAGTCTTCCCAAGAAAGATTGCATGCATTTTTATGGCTGTGCTTACCTAAACAAATAGGGATAAAATATTTGGTAAGGTATGATTGCTGAGCTAATTCCACAAACTAAAGTGAGTTCAACACTATCCACAGCAGGTTTTTCTTATTCCCAAATATTATAATTAGGTTCTTCTACATTTTCTTTCAGATCAACTTTTCAAGAAAGAAAATAAAAATGCATATTAATTTAGTAACCGGTCATATGATTCCATTCCAGGCAGAGAGCAGGCAAAATGATTGATTCTTCATTCTAACTTGATAAAAGGCCTATTTTCCTGGGGGGGAAAAAAAAGTATCTTATATTGTCCTAGGGTCTGCTTAAAATAACTGGCACATGACCCAATATTTAGACTTCCGTAGCAGATTAGGTTTCAACATAGGTATTATTTCTTGATGATAGTCTTACAGTGCATTTTCCTCACATTTTGTCCATTCCGTGGAGCAAGGAAAGATTGAATGTGTCTAAATACTTTTAAAGAAAAAAATTAAACTTAGAAATGCTTTGTTACTTAAAATGTATCACAAAGCTAGATCAGTTAATGTGAAAAAATACAGATTTCAAATATGGAGAGCAGTTATTTTAAAATGCTCTTTACAGGAAACTATAGGAATCTCCAATTCTCTCAATACTCTGCTCTCAATCAACTCTAAAGATAATTCTCATTCAGGAATGCTATTTTTTTAAGTTCAGTTTTGTCAGGCATTTGATAGTGATGGAAAAAGTAAAGTCATAATTAACATTTTAGTTAAATGATTTACCAAGTAATATTTCACACCCTATGTATAATTTACCCCAATTTTAAACTTTGAACTGGGCATCAACCAATTTGTTAACTAACATTGTATTTCTCCATTACCAAAGAGAACATAGAAAACTAAGATATTTAGCAAAATAAATATTTCAGGTACACAATAGAAATAAGTGAGGGTAGAAATATTTTTCCACTCAACGGAATAATCTGATTGAATTGGGAAGCTACTCATATTTGTTACAATTTTAACATAATTTCCAAATTAATACAGTAATATATTTAACCAATTATAATATGTCAAATACAGCTCTCCTCACTAAATATAATTCTGAGGTAAACACACATTGCCCAGATGCTCAAACATTTTAGTAAAAAATATTATTTATTAAAATAAATGTAAAATTATTGAAGTACTATTAATAATAGTCCAACTTAGCTCAGTAATAAGTTTATATCAACATTTGAGTAGCTTTTTGAAAAAGATATATTCTGTTACAATATTTCACTATATTTTGGCTAGCCTCTCATTTCCAAGTATTCAGCTCTTAAATTCTTAATTTTTATATAAATGTCTACTGCCTCAGTGATATGGTTTGGATCTGTGTTCCCAGCCAAATCTCATGTCAATTGTAATCTCTAACATTGGACGTGGGCCCTCATGGGAGGTGGTTGTATCATGGAAGTGGATCCTTCATAAATGGTTTAGCATCATTCCTCTGGTGCTATTCTCATGATAGAGTTCTCACGAGATCTGGTTTCTTAAAAATGTGTGGCACCACATCGCACTGATCCTAAAATTGACCACATAAATTGTAAGTAAAACACTCTTCAGTAAATGCAAAATAATGGAAATCATAACAAACAGTCTGTCAGACCACAATGCAATCAAATTAGAACTCAGGATTAATAAACTCACAGAAAACAGCATAACTAAACTACATGGAAACTGAACAACCTGCTTCTGAATGACTACTGGGTAAATAATGAAATTAAGGCAGAAATAAATAAGTTCTTCAAAACCAAAGAGAACAAAAAAAAGACATAATGTACCAGAATCTCTGGGACACAGCTAAAGCAGTGTTTAGAGGGAAATTTATAGCACTAAATGCCCACAAGAGAAAGTGAGAAAGATCTAAAATAGACACCCTAACATCACAATTAAAAGAACTAGAGAAGCAAGAGCAAAAGCTAGCAGAAGTCAAGAAATAAGTAAGATCAGAGCAAAACTGAATGAGATAGAGACATGAAAAACCTTTCAAAAGCTCAATGAATTCAGGAGCTGGTGTTTTGAAAAGATTAACAAACTACCACTAGCTAGACTAATGAAGAATAAAAGAGAGAAGAATCAAATAGACACAATAAAAAATGATAAAGGGGATATCACTACTGATCCCAAAGCAACAAAACTACCATCAGAGAATACTAAAAACACATCTATGCAAATAAACTAGAAAATCTAGAAGAAATGAATAAGTTCCTGGACACATACACCCTCCAAAGACTAAATCAAGAATAAGTGAAATACGTGATTAGACCACTAACAAGTTCTGAAATTGAGGCAGTAATTAATAGCCTAACAACCCAAAAAAGCCCAGGACCAGATGGATTAACAGCCAAATTCTACCAGAGGTACAGAGAGGAGTTGGTATGATTCCTTCTGAAACTATTCCAAACTATAGAAAAAGAGGGGCTCCTCCTTAACACATATTATGAGGCCAGTATCATCCTGATACCAAAACCTGGCAGAGACACAACAAAAAATAAAATTTCAGGCCAATATCCCTGATGAACATCGACGCAAAAAATCCTCAATAAAATACTGGCAAACCGAATCCAGCAGTACATCAAAAAGCTTATCTGCCACT
>NW_016804208.1:2657216-2659874 GCF_001698545.2 Rhinopithecus bieti | reverse complement strand
AACTACTTTAAATTTCATATGGAACCGAAAAAGAGCTCATATAGCCAAGACAATCCTAAGCAAAAAAAAAAAAAAGAAGAAGAAGAAGAAGAAAAAAAAACCCACAAAGCTGGAGGCATCACACTACCTGACTTCAAACTACAAGGCTACGGTAACCAAAACAGCATGGTATGGTACTGGTACCAAAACAGATATATAGACCAATGGAACAAAACAGAGGCCTCAGAAATAATGCCACACATCTACAACCATCTGATCTTTGACAAACCTGACAAAAACTAGCAATGGGGAAAGGATTCGCTATTCAATAAGTGGTGTTCGGAAAACACCAAAAACAATATGGCTAGGCCATATTCAGAAAACTGAAACTGGACCCCTTCCTTATACCTCATATGAAAATTAATTCAAGATGGATTCAAGACTTAAACGTAAGACCTAAAATCATAAAAACCCTGCAAGAAAACCTAGGCAATAGCATTCAGGACATAGGCATGGGCAAAGACTTCATGATTAAAACACCAAAAGCAATGGCAACAAAAGCCAAAATTGGCAAATGGGATCTAATTAAACTAAAGAGCTTCTGTACAGCAAAAGAAACTATCATCAGAATGAACAGGCAACCTACAGAATGGGAGAAAATTTTTGCAATCTATCCATATGACAAAGGTCTAATATTCAGAATCTACAAAGAAAATAAACAAATTTACAAGAAAAACAAACAACCCCATCAAAAAGTGGACAAAGGATATGAACAGACCTTTCTTAAAAGAAGACATTTATGTGGCCAACAAACATATGAAAAAAAGATCATCGTCACTGGTCATTAGAGAAATGCAAATCAAAACCACAATGAAATATTATCTCACACCAGTTAGAATGGCGATCATTAAAAAGTCAGGTAACAACAGATGCTTGAGAGGATGTGGAGAAATAGGAATGCTTTTACACTGTTGGTGGGGGTGTAAGTTAGCTTAACCACTGTGGAAGATAGTGTGGTGATTCCTCAAGGATCTAGAACCAGAAATAGCATTTGACCCAGCAATCCCATTAATGGGTATATACCCAAAGTATTATAAATTATTCTACTATAAAGACACATGCACACATATGTTTATTGCAGCACTACTCACAATAGCAAAGACTTGGAACCAACACAAATGCCCATCAGTGCTAGACTAAAGAAAATGTGGCACATATAACACTATGGAATAGTATGCAGCCATAAAAAGGATGAGTTCATGTCCTTTGCAGGGACATGGATGAAGCTGGAAAGCATCATTCTCAGCAAACTAACACAGGAGCAGAAAAGCAACCACCACATGTTCTCACTCATGAGCGGGAGTTGAACAATGAGAGCACATGGACACAGGGAGGGAATCATCAGACACTGGGGCCTGTTAGGGGGTGGGGGCTATGTGAGGGATAGCATGAGGAGAAATACCTAATGTAGATGACTGGTTGATGGGTGCAGCAAACCACCATGGCACGTGTATACCTATGTAACAAACCTGCACATTCTGCACATGTATCCCAAAACTTAAAGTATAATTAAAAAAAAAGAACTTTTTCTAAAAAAAGTGTGTTGCACCTCCATCTTCTGTCTCTCCTTCCTGCTCCAGCTAAGTGAAGTGCTGCTTCCCTTTTGCCTTCTGCCATGATTTTAAGTTTTCTGAGGCCTCCCCAAAAGCAGAAGCCTCTATGCTTTCTGTACAGTCTGCAGAACCTGAACCTCTTTTCTTTATAGATTACCCAGTCTCAGGTATTTCTTCATAGCAAGCAAAAACAGACCAATACACTCAGCTTATACTAACAAGCTATGCTCTAAAGTGAAACTGATATTGGAGAAGTAGTCATATACCTAACTGATGCTTTACAATTTTGCATATGTAAAAACAGATATCAACTTTCTAGGTACTTTATGAAAAGCATCAGACTTAACAGATAATCGAAAAACTACATTAATTTATTTATATAAGGAGACATACACTATAGATATTAACATATATTCTAAATGTACAATATCTTGATTCACCAAATTGATGCCAGAGTGAGAAATATTATAATCTGATTTTGTTTTTTTATTTCCAGCATTAGACTCAAAGTGTTAAGAAAGTAATATAGCTCATAAGGGTTGGATTGCAAAGAGTAGATGACAGTGTTGCTAATTTTTATAAAGTATTTTGGCATTTTCCCACTTTATTTTACTATTACATCTCTAGCTCATTGGGCATAATTGTGATCCTTTGCAAATCTAAATTATGAACTAAGAGGACATGTATGAGATAGTCAAAAGGACTATAGTGAGACAAGTAACTGTAGAAGGGTATTTCATTTCAGATAAAAAATGAAATCACGTGTCTCAGTCACATTTAATTAATAGAAGACATCAAAATTCTGTCTTTGTAATTTTCCATTATATATAATTATCAACACAATTCGTTACAAGTATACTTTTTTCTTTCAGCTTTTCCTTCCACACAAAGCTTTTATATATCACCTATTTTATTATAATCAGCGAATTCTGCATAAAATAGAAAAATATTATTACTTCAAAACCGAGGCTCAACAAGGTAAAGTGAGTTTATTCAGGTTATTAGAAAAGTTGAGGTAAAATACGTATGTCTTACCCTTCATTTCAATTCTTTTTTTTTTTTTTTT